>NC_064926.1:342682153-342983153 GCF_023897955.1 Schistocerca gregaria | reverse complement strand
ACTCTCTGTTTACCGATAGTTTTCTAACACGGCCATTAAAATCGGTGGGTCTTTCGCACCACTTAAGACTTTGCTCGGAACATACTTGTCTAAGCCATACAGAACAATGCTTTGGAATTTTTCCATTTTCGCTCCACATATTCGTTTTTATATTTGAATATTTGATGCTGGGTACTCAGATAGGCCTACTCTGAAATTTTTTATCGTATCACTCTTGCTAAGCAAAAATATCTTCGTAACTTTTTTAACATCCCTGGTAGAACACGTAGGTATAGTTGCTATTACAGCCTTATCGCTACTGATATCTTCACCTACCTTACACCACTAACGTTACTCAGAACCGATTCCTCCAATATGGGCTCCCCCAAAATGAGCTCTCCATCAAACAATTCTCTTTTTTCCCTAATTATTATCTCACCTCAATGACTGTCAATCTTTCAACAGCCGCCCAAGGAATTTTGCTTTAGTAATTTTGTTCCTCCGAAACGATACTAGTTTCTCTTCGTTCACAGCACTAACCACTGTTAATTAATTTGTTGCTTCTAAATGTCACAGTATTGTCTACACTCTCCCCCCACCGCCCCCTTCAGTTGAGTACTTGTCGTTTAATTCTAATGAACTCGACACACGTTTCAAGAGTAATCTGTTGTGACAAGTCGATATACTCCATATCGATTACTTCAGCTGAAAAGTGCCTTGTAAAGTCCAGCTTAAAATTCTAGTTTCTGTATGTTGGTTCTGACGCTACATAACAGATACTTTAGGTCACTGCATAATACTGCTTGAAATTAATTGTCCCTTCCAATGCTGATATTTATTTTATCAGCTTTGTTCGTGTGGTTAAATGTTTTGTATTTGGTCTCTTTTTTAGGAATTATCCCTATCTTAATTAACGTGTACCAACCCTTTTTCGCATTAATGTAATAGGTATATTTCATAAAGTAACTGTACAAAGCTTCGTAAGAGAGCACTGCTCATATTAATTTTGACATTCTTTTGGAAAATTATTTGAAGCAATTCGCACATTTCAATCGTAGCATGAAGTCAAAGAACATCGAGTCTGGTAGCCAGTTTAATTTAAAAGACATTGCCCTAGTTACTATGAATGAAGAAAAATACTGACAAAGACACATTGATAACTCTCGAACAGTTTACAAATCCGTAATCCACAGATCAAATGGAATCATTTGATGTATATCACGGTACCCTTCCGGTTGAAATTTATTTTCTGGTTGTCTTTGTTTCTGTGTGGTTTTAACTGTCACACCCTCGTCTTTCAAGTGATTCAGTTGATATATCATAAGCGCGATTTGGCTGTTAATCCATTCCGGGAATCGAGAATGTCGACAATTTTTGCTCCACAGATTCCAAGATTTCCGGGAGTGTTTTAATTTCAATAATACAAATGTCACATAAAGTAATACAGGAGGCAGGTGACCATTTCAACGGAATCTATCCAACATCAGATATCCAGGGGTCAACGGACTCGTCGCAGTGGTAACACCGGGTCCCGTCAGATCACCGAAGTTAAACGTTGTCGGGCTGGGCTAGCACTTCCATGGGTGACAATTCTGTCTGCCAAGCGCTGTTGGCAAGCGGGGTGCACTCAGCCCTTGTGAGGAGCTACTTGATTGAAAGGAGCGGCTCCGGTCTCGTAAACTGACATATGGCCGGGAGAGAGGTGTGCTACCACATGCCCCTCCATATCCTCATCCAGTGACGCCTGTGGACTGAGCACGACACGGCGGCCGGTCGGTGCCGTTGGGCCATCATGGCCTATTCGGAAGGAGGAGATATCCAGGAGCGGTTGTTGCACGTAGATAAGGCCTTTCAAGTTGTATATGAAACAAACATTGTCAGATTGATGTGTGCAGACTAATACCCTGTAGATCCTGATGAGTATCAAAATATGTGACGTAATGGCCGGCCGAGCGGTTCTAGGCGCTACAGTCTGGAACCGCGCGACCGCTACGGTCACAGGTTCGAGTCCTGCCTCGGGCATGGATGTGTGTGATGTCCTTAGGTTAGTTAGGTTTAAGTAGTTCTACGTTCTAGGGGACTGATGACTTCACCAGTTCCGTCCCATAGTGCTCAGAGCCATGTTTTGTGACGTAAGTGGTTGCATCAATTTGTTGCATTGACTAGCACCGCCAAGGCACCACAGACCTCCGTACGTGTCAGAAATTTGACCTTTATATGTGTACCCGTTCCTGAGACGAAGGTTGTTAACAATCCAACGGTAAAACAGGCAGACAGACAGAAGGAGGGAAAAAAAGTGATCCTAATGGTTACTTTGTTACCGACTGAGCTACGGAATTCTAAGAAACGTCTCAAGTAAACGCGAAGCCGTCGAACTGGAACCATGGACAAACTATAAGCATATCCGATGGGGTGGTGAATTTGATATTGAGCTGACTAACTAAACAATAAAACATAGGTATATCTAATGGTCGAGACCATTTCTTTTTAAAAAAACGGTTTGCTTGTACACTGAGCCATGGTAAAGCTGTCAGCAGTACGAGTTTGGTTGAACACTTTTGTGCTATTGTCTACCTCTGACCTTTCAACTGATTTTTCCTACCTGACAAGTGAAACGTGCAGTTTAACGAGTAATCTTAACTTCTTGGAAGCCTCTTCGGGTTTGCTGCCGGATCCTAAAATAAACTGGACTCGATATTTTGGCGTTCCAACTGGTCACCATCTTCATGGAGAATGCTGCTTCTGCTGATGAGTCCCGCTGAGAACTGACGCCAGGCAGCAAATCGACGTCCAATACAGGCCACCGTTCAGTACATGGCGCATACATCGCCCGTCACGGTTGCTGCACTCCAAGACAGGGAAGTGGCGCCGCTCTTAGTAGAACACTGGTGGCAACAATATATCGCACTCAGGGCCGCACCGAAGAGCGTTCAATTTGGATTTGAGACAGTACAGGATTCCACGTCCTGCTAAGAGGAAACCCATTGTCTCTGTTGATCAAATCATCCGCCAACCTAATTTCAATCACCTCTTTATAGACTATATAGCTCGATGGAAGGTCCAACACACCCACTGGCTCGCTAGCTCAGTAGTGAGCCAGTGGGTGTGTTGGACCTTCCATCGAGCTACAGAAGCCCTCGAAGATGTCCTCTGCAGACGGGGACGAAACGTTGCGAATTGACGCAGAATTCATCAACCGACCACGGCATAACAGCCCGGATAATTATAATGGACATGGCATTTCCGGCCGTGAAAGTCTAAATTTTAGTAACAACTCGAAAAACCGTAAATTTCATACTGTGTCCCTCATTTAAGCAGTGTTCTGCTACTGGCGATTCTTCCTGCTGTCGTAGCCTCGTATGACGACGATTTTCCACACATCTGTTATGAACTGTGCGAATTGGATGGCCATTGTAAGCCTTGCCACATTGACACGGAATTGGGTATACACCGGGTTTCCAAAGCCCCAATTCATCTTTCACAGAGCCGAGTAGTGCCCTAATCTAATCAAAATTCGTCCAATCTTAAACGATATGCCTCCAGCATCAGGAAGAAAGTCCACCGATCTATGTTCCTCTTCATGCACCTCTAGAGATAGTCCAAACTCCATAGCCCGACGGATCTGCTTCTCAGAGTATCCATTCACCTTAAAAACAGCCATCAAATGCGCAAGTTCTTGGGTTAAGGTGTCCGCGTCAAAAAATGGTATATGCTGTGCGAACCAAAGCCCTAAAGACGCCACTACGTTGGTGTGGTGGATGACAACTCTTAGAATGCAGGCACCGATCTGTGTGAGTCGGCTTTCGGTGAACACTGTGTCCCCAAGTACCATCTGGATTTTTGTAAACCATTACGTCTAATAATGAAAGCATCCCATCACTTTCAACCTCAATGGTAAATTTAATGCGGGGATGAAGACAGTTGAAGTGATCCAAAAATTTATTAAGAGCATCACGTTTATGCGGCCAGACGAAAAAGATATCATCCACATATCTCCAGAAGCACGTTGGTTGCAAAGCTGAAGTCCTCAGTGCCATATCCTCGAAGTCGTCCATTAATAAATTGGCAACTATAGGCGATAAAAGCCACTCCGTCATTCTGTTCAAAAATGTTGCCATTAAATAAAAAATTCATGGATGTCAGCTCATGACGACAAAGCTTCACCAGCTCTTCACCCAGTTTTCCACTACTCAAACTAAGGGACTCTTCCAGAGGAACTCGTGTAAAAAGAGATACCACATCAAAACTCACTAATAGATCTGAAGGACTCAACTTCAAAGATTTCAATCGTCGAATAAAATCCACCTAACTTGAGATGTGATATTGACCCTTGCCAACATATTGCTGAGAACAGATGATACATACTTCGTCAGGTGCACGCAAATTACCAACAATAGGGCATAGAGGAACCCCTTCCTTATGCAACCTAGGCGGAACGGCAGCACCAGGATGAAGTTTTTTTCGTAAATCTTCCGACAACGAACTCTTTTTCAACAGTGGAAGTGTCTTACGCTGAATACTTTCTGTGGGGTCACTAGATAGTCTCCTGTACGCCGGGTCGTTGAGAAGTAAATCTATTTGGATCGCCGAAATATCGAGTCAAGTTGATTTTAGGATCCGGTAGCAAACCCGAAGAGACTTTCAAGACTTACTACGCCGGGAAAGCCTGCGAAGTCAGTCTTAACCTCTGCCTGTCACTACCAGTGGTAAGAGAGTTGGAAAGAAACAGAAAAGCCCCGACTACTGATCGAGCTTGCGGCACTAACTCACTGAAACACGAGGGCACCCCTCACACACTAATCTTTATGTTACCAGTGGCATTCCCTCAACTCCTTTTTCGACCAAGCAAACAACTGAGAAGGTCACGGGCAAGCGTTGTGCCTCAATCCTATCCGGCCACGTCAATTTCTTCGCGGTGCACGAGCACCGACTGTATATCTGCACACGTGGTAGTCTTCGCTTGTACACCATAAAAAACGACAGAAAATGACTCCCCTGAGTACCTTTTGAATGTCGACGCACTGCTGTTTTTAAATATAATTAGGATCCAAACTACTAAGTTAAAACAGATGTTCGAGACAAACTATTGGCTTGTAAGGTAGCATGATTTCTGATATTACTTTGCCACGATTCTTGGAAATTCCTCTTCCGATCCAACACAGTCCTTCTCCAGACCAGTGCTCTGACATTGAGACGGTCGATCCTGAAATCAGCACCGAGGATACAGAAAATCAGCGCCGACGCATATCTCGAAAGTTCTAAATATTGGTAATAGTGATAGCCAAACAATTTCGTTCAGATTAGGTACTGAAGCTTCTAGAGTTCTGGAGATTATGTTAGACAATTTTTCAGTAAGCTGTTGCTAACAGTGGTCAGTGAAGGACACAGACCTAACAGGACGTAGGAAAAAGTTCCATACCTCGGATAACTACTACAATCAATTACTAAACGGTAATTTCCCTCCCTACCTGCAATAAAAGTAACCACCATACCACCTTCCTCCAGTAATGGATTATCGAACACTTTTCACGTTTCTGCATTCTCAACGACGAACTAGAACTTGCTCTGTCCATACTTCCAGGTCATACTACTAGCTCTGTATTTCCTCCGTCATCTTTTTTAAGCAAATATCATCTTCTCCTCCGTGATATACGTAGAGAAGAAAACGTTTGGTCTTCGGTGTAAATGGTTTAACTGGCTCTAAGCACTATGGGACTTAATTCTGAGGTCACCAGTCCCCTAGAACTTAGAACTACTTAAACCTAACTAACCTAAGGACATCACGCACATCCATGCCCGAGGCAGGATTCGAACCTGCGACCGTAGCGGTCAAGCGGTTCCAGACTGTAGCGCCTAGAATCGCTCGGCCACTTTGGCCGGCGGTCTTCGGTGTACTCCACTTATAGATCAAGATGATGTCCATTAATATCAGCGTTAGTCGATCGGTGGGATTGGCTTTTTTATTTGTAGATTATACCACTGAACTGCGGCCAATTTTCAACCAGTCACGGACAGTACAAAGTGAACTATACGGGACTCTGCTTTTTCACAAGAGCATGCACATGCACCTAGATAACATCTCGGCTTCCGAGTATAAAATATTGTACGAAGAACCGAGGCAACAGCCAATCTTATTCAGCACGTTGTGTCCTGATTACGTATACGAATTTAACTGAGTTTAGCGTGTTCCAGTAAGTTTGTAAGTTATAGTTTGTCGCTGGCACGACGCATTTCCCACGTCAAGATCGTTTTATCAGAATATTCCAAGAGACCATATAATTCAGTACCAGTACCTGTTACTGTCCTCTATACATCGCATCATAGGTTTGTTGGTTAATGAAGCTGATAATGTGATACTCAGTAGCATCACACACCCTAGTCATAGTGCAGAACAGATTCTAGTAACAGCACATTTATGGAAACACCAAACAAACTAATAGTTCTCCTGTAACAATTAACTCCAGAGGCCAGTATTCCTGTTGTTTACTAAAGGTGATCCCGGAATTATGGCAAGCAATAAAGACGCATGCAGCCGCATGTGACGTTTGTAGTGAAACCCTGTGTGTTCCCTCAGGGGCAGAAACAATTTAATTACCATGTTCCGAAATTACACGCTATCAGCAGCCGCAAGCGAAGTTATTATGGCAATTTCGGACATGAACTCTGTGTTTAAGCTGCGAACAGGAGCGCTGCATTTGTGTTACAAAACCTGTTGGCTAGGGAACTAGCTCTCTTATTCATGGACGTAATAATCCCTCAGCGCCCCCGTGTTTACCAAACAAATGCAGAGTGGCTTCCATTTACCGACTCTGCTTTAATTTTTAATGACGTGCTCATTTCCTGGGACGGCGTTGCGCTAACAATTAACGGTCACTTATCTTTACCTGAAAGAGAGGCCAATTATACGTTACTCAGCAAGGGGAACAAAACCTTAAAAAAAAAAAAAAAAAAACACGCTTTCATTGTGTTCCGTTCGATGGATTTCTGCTGTTTCGTATTTACACACAGACAGTTGTCGGGAACTAAACTGAAACCGCTTGCGTTTGTTGATTTTCGCGGTATGTCCAGATAGTCAATAATCATAGGCCCTTGGTAGCGAACGTCAGTATGCTAGACTCCACTCATTACTAGCCGACTGTCACTGTCAGTTGTGGGTGCAGTACATTATAGTCAATAAAAAATTACGTTCTTTTCGTCAGTGAAGATGTGTATCTGTCAAATTTTATGGGCGATTTGGGCTTGAAGACGATACCAAACAACCAGATCTATATTTATTACAAACTACTGTGTTTCTGTGATCATCATCACATGCCTTTACAGTATAGAGCTGAAAGTTAACTGAAACAAACGAACTTAGGACATCGCAGTGCCATTATACAGGATTCGCAAGCAATCATGTAATTTGACATTTCATATCATTGTTACAAGATAAAATAACAAAAAAGTAAACATGACATGTGAAAGGTACAGTGCTTTCTGTGTAACTCTCTTGTTCTGTAAAAACTTACCACTCCGTCATAACGTATCCGCTGAAAGTCGTAAAAGGGGTTCAGCGAGGATGTGAGCGCATTTGACAGTAATGTGATTTCTAAGCATTTTTGTCTTAGCACAATATTTCAACTTAGAGTAAAGAAAGAAGTTTGAAGTCATACAGGCTCCCTGCGAGAATATTTAGGAATACGTTAACATTTCTATTCTTGGATTTATAATTAGAGCGGTTTTGACTGCATTAATGTGTTATCTAACCAAGACAGGAAGAAAGTGTAAATTTTGGATTACGAATTTGGGTGATTTGAGGGATAACAACATATTCGTGTAGATTTCTAGGGCCTGAATTTGGTCAGTTTTGTATCATGAAATTGGGCTCCTTCTATGATGAAGAATTAGTGATTCGTCGGAGTAAGTTGACAGAGGTATCTGAGGAGCAGTACAAATTAAATGGTGACTGAATTCAAAATTCTGGATTAGCTGCGGGTACCATCAGAAGGAACTACCAAATTACAGAAACTGGATTTAAAGTCCGAACATGATGAAGAGTGCTGAAATGCGTGGTGCACTCAGAATTTCAAGTTATATTACAGGTACTGCCACTGTAATTTGTTCTGACACTCTTGTTGCTTATCTTGTAATGAGTTTTAATGCTGGTGGACGTTGAATTGGATATGGCATTCTTGGAACGGTATCTGGCAACGACTGCATAGATAGACATGCTTAAGCAAGTGTGAAGTGACTGTAAGAAGGATGAGAAGTCTCATAAGTTGTGGAAGATGACACATCGAGCAATAATTGCAGTTTCTGAGGCAGGAAACTCGTGTTTGGCAACAGACTATGACTGACGACAAACCAAGAGGAAGGTGGAGTCTGGGACATGCAGACAGGTAGACGAACCAACGGCAGCATCGAAGGAAACGGTGGTATTACGGATACGTTTAATTAAAATAACTTATCCACATTGGCGATTGTTATTAGTCGTAAAAGACAGGAAGAAGATTCGCGACAGTGAAATGTCGACGAAAACTCTGTTAATTAACGGTTGTAATATCATATAGTTATGCTAGCCTATCTAGGTAACGTTTTCAAGGGCCTCCAACACTTATCACCAATTATTATAATTGAACTTTAAGTTCTGTTCCCATGTTTCCAGGAAATAAAAATGAATTAAAGAGATTCCACCCTGCAGCAAGAAGGCTAATATCTTTTGGCACTGACAGGGCACACATAATGTAAAAAGAGGTAAATGTAATCTGAGCAATAACAGAATATGATATAAACATATTGCTCACGTACATAAAATTTTTATGTACGTATTTCAGAAACATTGAAAGAAAAAACCCATTGAGGATGCCACAAAAGTGATTAAACATGTTTGGTGTTAAACCAAGTAACTGCTTTTTGCAAAAAAACAGACCCTCTTTAATTCTTTATTACTTATTACCAAGTCACTACCAATTTGAATGCTTTTTCCTTACCTCGCAGTCATATCCGTTAGTAAACAGAAGGGGAAACATAGGTCTGAGCGTATCAGTAACTAACTTCGCCACGCTGTCAGGTTCAGCAACGCTGCAGTTCAAAGTAATGCACATTGTTGCTTCTTAATACAAGCAGAGAAAATGCTTTTGTGTGCACTTGCGGCGGCTAGCTGTTAACGTGAATAAAATTAGCGACGATTATATAAAGAATTTTTGACAGTTCCAAAGGACAAGATGACAGAACGTGTGACCAAAAAATCAATGTTGAGTAAGTAGGTAGCATGCAGGTCATACCAAGGTTAGCTCCTAGCCAGAAGAGTGGGATTCAAGTACCTACAAGCAAAGAGCACACTATAAATATCCCAGCTTTTGTCGTACAAAATAGGCCTCTGAAGCTATAAAAAATAAGGAAAGAAGCTAGGGTATACTAATGGTCATGTGAAGGAGACGAAATACACTGGTGGAAAAAATCACAACACCAATAAGGAGTGTCATATACGAAAGTTAGTAGGCGTGTTTCTACTTGTGAAAGGCAATCCTTAACCATGTTTCCCACCAACAGTATAAGAGTGGCGCTAGAAGCGCCGCTGTGAGGATGCAAATAGTGTTTGCTTGTAACGCAGGCTGTAACAGTGTTGAGCGTTAGTTAACTTTGAGGCTGGATGTGGTAAGTTATCGTTAGTCGAGAATGTGCTTAAAGTCACAAAGACGCTATTACAAACACCTCACCGACTTTTAACGAGGTCGCGTAATAGGCCAACGAGAGGCTGGGTGTTATTTCTACATACTGCAGAAAGGCTTGGCAGAAACGTGGCCACAGTACATGATTGCTACCAGCGGTGCTCAGTAGAATGTACGGGCGCCGAAAGACAGATCTCCGGACGGCCACGTGGCACTACCGAGAGGGAAGACCATGGTGTTCACGGTATGGCTCTGGCTCGTCGTACTGCATCTGCAGCAGCAATTTTAGCAGAAGATGACACCACAATTACACAACGAACAGTAACAGATTGGTTACTACAAGGTTAGCTCCGAGCCAGACGCCCTGCAGTGTGCGTTACACTGACCTCAAAGCACCGGCGTCTGCCACTTCAGTGGTCTCAAGTGAAACTCATTGGACAGTCGGCTGGAGGTCTGTTGTGTTTTCTGATAAAAGGTGGTTCTGTCTCGGTGCCAGTCATGGCTATGTTTGGGGTACAAGGAGACCAGTTGAGGTCCTGTCTGCTAGACACGATGGACCTAAACCTAGAGTTATGGTCTGAGGTACGATGTCGTATGACTGCAGAAGCACTCTTGTGGTTATCCCACGCACCTGACTGCAAATTTGTGCGTCAGTCTGGTGATTCGACCTGTTGTGCTGCCATTCATGAACAGCATTACATGGGGTGTTTTCCAACAGGATGGTGTCGACATGTTGCATTGGCCTGCTCGATTACCAGACCTGTCTGTAATCGAGTATATATTGGATACCACTGGACGATAACTCCAGCGTCATCCACAAAAAGTATTAACCGTCCATGTATTGACGACAAGCAGGAACCGGCATGGGACTCCATCCTACGAACTGACATCCGGCACCTTTACAACATAATGCACGCGTGTCTGCATGCTTGCATTCTGTATTCTGGTCATTTCACCGGTTATTAATGTTCAGCATTTTACGTTTGCAATAGTTTATCTTGCGCGTATTTTATCTGTGATCTGGCAATGTTAATCACTTAAATATGTTACCCAAGCAAACGTATTGCCAAAATGTCATTGCTCTACATTAATTACTTTTTTGCGTTGCTATTCTTTCCGTCAGTGTAGATTCAAAAACAATTCTACAATAATGATTTACCAGAAAATGGAGCTTCAAAATTGAGGCAAAAATGATTTCTTCAGGCGAAACGTGAATTCACACGTCTTCAACAATAGAATAATGATTTCACTGCGTACATTGACTACAACCAAACGATACTGCAATTGAGTATGTAATTTTAGAGTTATGCACAACATTAGAGGACTATAAATGTGCAGCATGTGACGGCACTCCACCTGTTGGAATATTGGAATGTACGCTATTACTACCTAATTTACCTCTCTCTCTGCCATAAACACGGGCATAGAGCAACCATCGCCAAAATTCAGTTACCTTTGTGCTTCATAGCACTTTTTTCTGTTACCACGAAAAACGACTACAGATATTGTCGGGGCAAATTGTCTTCACCGATAGTAAAACGGTTTGCTATAAATTTTATCGACGCACTGACTGTTGGTTTCTATTTAGTTTTCTTCGGCCAATGTTTGTTTCATGATGTTTCGGCCGCAAGCTCGACTCCAGTCCACTATCAGTGATGGAGGGTGAACCTTTGACAATGGCAACCACTCGTACTGGACAAACGTCAGATAATCATCAGACAAACGTCGTCCGAAGAACCTGAGACAGAAGCCAGCAGGCAGCCAGTCAACAAGTGGCTACGAAAGTCTCAGCTATTTTGACAGTTTTATTGACTTGGAGGAGGAGTGAAGGTGTCAATAGGTAAACGAGGGAACGTGCTTAGAGTGTAAACCAGTGGGATTTCATAATGAGTGAGGTACGAGTATTTGCTGGAGTGCTCGCCATCAGTGGCACACATAGACATCCAAGATGAAGCGATAAAATAGTGTAAGTGGTTCATATGGGCATCGTCATTACTGAAGTGACCCAAACGAAGGCAAAATCATTTAGTCCGTAGTGAATCGCCTCCGTTTCTAGACACGTTAGGGACAGCTGTATTCTCTTCTAGTAACCCATACAGTTGATAGAGATTCTAGCCATTAGGAAGAAGCTTTCTTCAGACTTCAGACCATTTCCCACGTTCATGGTCGTTGGTGTGGATGTTCGGTTATTCAATGACGTTTTCGTCATTCGAGAAGTGTTCATGAATCTAATATTACCTGGAGGACTTTTCGTTTTCACTGATACAGTCGGGAGCGGAATTAGGTTTTTCAGAGAGGGGTTGGAGAAGGGACTGGAATATTTGGTAGTGTCTCTTGTTACTCGCATGGATAGCCGGTGTGCCGGCCACATTGGGTATGGTCTTTAGACGGTTTGACATATCGCGTAGGTAAATACTAGGCTGGTACCTACATCTCCCTTCAGTTGCATTGTTCAAAAACCGCTTCGAAAACGTTTCC
This sequence comes from Schistocerca gregaria, assembly GCF_023897955.1. Taxonomy (NCBI): domain Eukaryota; kingdom Metazoa; phylum Arthropoda; class Insecta; order Orthoptera; family Acrididae; genus Schistocerca; species Schistocerca gregaria. The sequence goes on along the minus strand of NC_064926.1, from coordinate 342,971,046 downwards.
ACACTTTTACTTGGATATCATTTGATGCAGACAGGTGTGGTACACAAATTCCATCCCTGCAGTAGGTGGCAAAAGAAGAAGACGAACATACAATGTCGGATTTGGGATTTTTTGTTGATAATAAGTACTGACGACTTGGAAATGTGCACCTTTACCCAGATAGACTAGTACTGGTCAGGTTGTAACCCCATACACGTTCTCAGGTCCACTTGTAAGCACTGACAAGTTCAGGCCCTCTTACGAGCACTGAAAAGTATCCCCCACTGAATGTCATTTATAGAGTTCCTGGCCCTTAGTTTCAATGCTTCTTCATCCTCCAAAACTTGGCTTCAAAATTTGGGTATTTGAAACGTCCCCTAGGAAAAATTACATATGACTGTGCTTAAACTGACACATAATATTTTTTTAGCTCAATGCAATCTGACTTTCAAAACTCCCTACAAAAGAATGGCCCTGACTAACCTTAACCTATACGTTTCACAAATCACTTACCTCACAAAAATCTTCGTTACTCGAACTACTGCAATACAGCGAGCGCCACTACTGCCAGCTAAATAAAAGATTGAAACTACTGAAGGCACTAACTACTGATAGGCACAGTTAGCAAATGAAAGATTTTAGTAGAGGACAAACAATGTATTTACCTCAATACTGTTCAAAAGTCATAATGTATATAGCAGTTCATGACATCCATCTTACAAATTTCAAAACTCCGCCATTTCTCTCCCCACAACCACCACTGCTGGCGGCTCACCTCCAACTGCGCAACGCTACGCGCTGTTAACAGCTAACTGTCCAACACTACAATGGCAGACAACAATGCAAACTAGCCACAGACTGCACACAGCACAGCCAGTGATTCTCATACAGAGCGCGACGTGGCGTTACCAATAAGAAAACCTAAACAGCCTACTTACATATTGATAAATAACTCTAAAGTATCTGCTGATAGTTTCTTTTTTTCTGGGGGTGGGGGGTGTCCATGAACCCATGCTCCGCTTCTCCCCCCCCCCCCCTCTACCCTTTACATTCGCGCCTGGATACATTGCTTTCGCTATTGCGTGAACATTAGCAAAGTCAAGATTCCGACCGCATATTTCACTGTGTTCAGTTACGGATGACTTTCTGGGTTGCTTGAAGCTTACATGTGCGATGTGCGCTTTTCTTGAACTGTATGTCATGCATTCCATACATACACACTCTAAGAGAAACCAAGGAGAAAACCACCACGAAGGAAATATCCGAATAAGAGGGAAATCGGCAGGTGTGATGCACTTATGCAGGAAAAAAATGTCTACAGTTGCAGAAAAAGTGGATGATTTATTGAAAAGTAAGAGCTTCACCAATTGAACAAGTCAACAGTGCGTTTGTTGACCTCTGGGCCTTATGCAAGCATTTTTACCGCCTACAATCTCATTATCTTCAGTGATGAGTCCCTCTTCGAAGTGAACCCTGACTCGAATGACCAGCGAATACATCTCTGAAGACGACCTTAACCGCAGTGGGATTCCACACACCCCGATAACTACAAATGGCGGTCTGGGGTGCCATTCTTTTCATAACAGGAGCTCTCTGGTTGTCATACGCATCATCCTTGCAGCACAGCGGTAGGTCGACGATGTTCTACGACCCGTTTTGTTGCCTTCCATGGCAAGCCACCTTGGGTTTACATTTCAGCAAGATAATACCCGTCCGCAAACGGCGGAAGTTTCTACTACTTCTCTTCGTGCTTGCCAAACCGTACCTTGGTCAGCAAAGTCGTCGGGTGCCTCCACAATTGAGAATGTTTGAAGCATTATGGACAGATCCTCCAATCTACTACGTGTTTTCAGGATTTTATACGCCAGTTGGACAAAATTAGGCACGATATAAATCTGGACACGAACAACTCTATTAATCAGTACCAAGCTGAATAACTGATTACATAAGTGAGAGAGTTGGCCCAACCTGTTATTGGCTTGCTCAGTTTGAGAAGCTCTCTGTTGATTAAATTATCCAGTTTTTCTGAAACTGTAATCATTTGTTTGTCTGTAGATGTAAATCCCATCTACCGGTGTCAGTCCCATTCAGATAATTCCTTCGTCATGCTTCGACTTTTTTGTCTCATATTGTCCCAATTGCTCCTAACTTGGCATTGACTGGAAGTCTGTAGCGGTTCAGGTTGCTCTTTCGCCAATCCTACCATTAGTTATATTTTGCGGGTAGTATAGAAATTGCTGTAGATATATAAGGCGGGGAAATTTTTCGATGGAGTCCGTTGGTACATTTATGGAAGGCAGAACACATGACTTGTTCTCGTGGTGTGTTTTCTTTTTCTTTCATTTTCGACAATAGACTGAGGCTCGAAACATTTATGAACATATGCTTCAGGGCTCTGTCTACTGAATTAGGTTAATGACCAATGGAAACCAAACATTTTCTTACATTGAACCCTCGTTTTATGAAAGGGTAAGCAGTCATGAACATTTGCGGCGATATTCACGGGAAATGCTCGCCTAAAATTTGTCAGAGTTTGCAGCACAGTTTGCTATCAGCTCCTGTAAGACGCCTGGGCATCCATATTTACGTATTCCTTGATTTTCCTAAACTACGTAAGGCAAGTACCGGGATTCTTCCTTTTCATCTTCCCTTAACCCTAACTTGTGCTCTGCCTCTAATGACCTCGTTGTTGGCGGAAAGTTAAATAATAATCTCCCTTCCTTCCTTTCCTTAGCTCTTGAAAGAAAGCTAAAATGTAGGATCATAAGATTCTGGAAGAAACTATGTGGTACCAAAATCCAAGAACTTTGAACTGCATCTACCAACTGTAACCTGAAAGTTAATGGAGACCACAGAGTTGCCCTTTTGTATGTGTGTGTGTATTTGTTAATTTGTTACTCGTTCCATAGATCATTTGAACGGTTATTTTACCGAAATGATGTGAAACGAGTCGGTTTACAAGCCATGTACACATCAGTAGTGTCGACATTAGTCAGCTTACTATTTTTTTAGTCCTACTTACGCACTTACGCAGCTATAGGGGAAAGTAAGGTAAGACTGGGAAGAGGGGGCAAGCCGAGTACCGTGTTTCTGATGTCACTATTTATGCCTTGTGATGGAGAGATACAGAATTACACTCCACTAGTCAAGGAGAAAGAGCGACTATATTGGTGTGTTGTGGACGTTTAATTCACCGGGTCTGTGAAAATAAGTTTGTTTTAGGGTAATAACTGGCTAATGTTCCTTTGTTTTCAAACTGCGATTATTTTTAGCTATTATACTTATACAAATTTGGGTATTTTACACGATTAATAAGTATCTATACTGTGGAAAACAATCAGGGCTGTGTTGAATAATAGCGACCTTGTGTTTCATTTATTATGACCCCTGCGCTTGCTGAAAGACGGCGTACGTTGAGTGGGGGGAAGACCGGGAATGTCATTTAAAAGAAAAGAAACAAATCCATGAGAAAATTGTATGGAGAAAGTTATTTTCTAGAGACTCAGACAAGTCACCATCCACCAGGCACCGAAACCATCTACGTGCAATACTCTGGCGTAAGAGGCAAAAACTATTACCTGACGACAATCCCAACAAAGGCCACATTCCAGGCTTGATACACAATACAAACCTGGAGGACAGCCATCACGCAATCACTGAATACATAGACGACCTAACACACAGGACAAATGTCACCAGAAACCGCCAAACTAATCAGAAGACAAATAATGTACTGGATGACATTCCTGACGACCCTTATGAACAGGATAGACGAACTCGAAGACGAACTACTGAGAACAGACATAATAACCCCAAACCCTGATACCGACAGATCAGAAAACCACACCACACATGACCAACCAGAGCAACTGCACAAAACAGCATTGCTAACGACTCAAGATCACCCATCCACTCCAACGACGCACATACGACACTACAAAATGCGAAGGACGCATCAAACCAGTCACATTCATACAAGGTGAGACCTTGAACCCAACGGTGCCAAACACAACCGTAACTGAAGCCAGCACAACTGGAGCCCAAACGGAAAACTCTCACAAATCAGGCATCTCAGACTGTTATCAAATCAAACGCCAAATAACTCTCTCTGAGTCACTGACAGAGGAAGAAGACGATGTCTATTACTGCCCTTACGCCAGAGTTAGTAGTGTTCATAACAATGATATTCAGAACCGTAATACCGACCTTGAACAGGTCACAGCACCGGCAGACACCACGAATGTCACACAAAAAGACACAGCAACAACCGCAACAAAAGTCTGCGGAGGATCTGGCAATAGAGGCGACAGTGCGCATAACATACCAAAAGCTGTTATGCCTGTCACAGATAGCGTAGACGAGCAGTCAAGTGGAAACCAAATCACGTCAAATCAAAGCAGAATGGAGGCACAAACAACCAACACATTTCACACACATCAAGACTGCACACACGAAACGCACAAAAAAACGAACGAATCATCACAGCCTTTAGCAAACTAAAACCGCATAGAAAACTCAAACAGCCTAAGAAAGTCTAGAAAGTGAAAGCGTGTGACGACCAATCGCGGCAATCGCAGGCTGCCTCAAAACCTAGTGATAAAAGAGTGCATACCTCTGATGATACCAACACCTTTGCAGCCCCCCCCCCCCCAACTAACAACCTCAATGCCGGCGCCCAAGGAAACCCCCACATCTACCAAAGAGGACGCCAATCCAGCGCTCCCCGCAGTGGTGCACAGCAACGCCACTACACCATCACGACAAGTCACGGCTGCAGAGACGCCAACACACGCCATCGTCACTGCTAATTTTAATTACGACAAGCCAGATGTAAATGTAAAATTTAGTAGACTAGAAAAAAGAGACATCTTGGAGACGGCACAGTGGCTGCTCATCCGCACGCTACACCCGTACATCGGAGCAAACCGATAGACTGATTCTCAAAACGGAGAATACTCCAACAGATCCAGACAGCCTGCTAGACCTGCTCATACAGGTGTGCGCCCGCAGGGAGGAACCATTCGATATGGACAAGCTTTACAATGATCACGCAAGAGCTGATGGGAGAACACACTTCTATTACAGTCAAACTGCAGCAAGTGCTACGCCACCTTTAAACACCCAAACTGCTAATACCACAGCTTAATGCTATGCGGAGTATACTTGTAAATTCGGAGCTCCCATGGGTCCTACGTGAACTAAAAAGTGACATTCTGTGTATACAGGAGCCCTAAACCAGACAAGGGCATATCCCGAACTTTCCTCCAAGTGCGGTGACACTTGCGGAGGGGACAGGCTGTAAGGCACCTGTCATAATCTTAAACAAAGAAATACATCCAATCGAAATTACGGAGCTCTGTTCCGAGCACCTAGTTACAGTTGAAGCCACACACAAGGGGGACACTTGGATCATCGCATCGCTGTACGCCCAATTGTGTCATTGCATCAAACCATACGCAGACCTCATCAGAGATGTTTCGCAATACGCTGGCAACAGTAAACTTCTCATCAGTGCAGACATAAATGCCAGACCAACCATGTGGCATTGAGATAGAACTGACGACAGAGGTAGAATAATAAATGACATCATTCCAAGAAAACAGACTACACGTACTCAACAAGGAAGGACATCACCAGACTCACATCGGACACAACGGTCATTCATCAAACATAGACATCACCCTCGTTAACAACGCCACCTTCAACCACGTACGAGACCGGACCGTTCATGACCAGATCACTGCCAGCGACCACAACATCATCACACTAACCTTAAGTGGTACACCAAACGTCAACACAGAAACACAACCAAAAAGACTATTATTTGCCAAAACAGACTAGGACAGGGTCAGACTAAAAAAACATGGGCACACACCGCAAGACATCACCGGCAGTGTTGATTACAGAGCACATATGCTTACAGATATAATCACACACATACAGAACACCTGCATACCCAGACAGAGAATGACAGAACACCAAAACATTCCCTGGACTACACAATTAACACGACTTAAACAAGACTCAAAAAGTTAACATAAGCTTCACCAACGAGCAATTTCAGATAGAGAAAGACCATTACGGCTGCACGACTATCGACTTGCAGAGGACAAATACGAACTTGAGCTGAATAAGACCAGGAAAGACCATTGGAATAGCCATGTAGCGGCAAAAACACAACTAAACGTTTGGGGAGAACCTTACAAAATCGTGACAGAGAAAACTGAGAGCCCACTGGTTCTGGGAACGCTGCGACAGGAGGACGGTGCGATGACTAACAGCTGGAGACGCACAGCGGAGTTCCTGCTGAGAAAACTCCTGCCGGACGACATCGTAAACACAGACACACCACAACATGCAGCACTGAGACGCGAACTAGACACAGTATACATCACACCAGTCGTTACCTGTCTATTTACGCAGAAAGAAGTGGCGACAGCGATCTCAGAATTCAAAAACAAAAAGGCGCCTGCACCGGATGGTATCCACTCTGAGGTACTGAAACAAACTGCACCGCAGATCACCCCGTTTCTCACAACGTAGTTAAACGATGCATTAGGGCTGGGCAGAGTGCCGGCAGTGTGGAAAACCTCGAAGTCGGTTATCATCAGACAGGCTCCAGACAAAGACCCATCAGACCCCAAGTAATACAGACCAATTTGCCTTATCAATACACTCGGTAAAGTACAAGAAAAACTACTCTGCAAAAGACTACAAGCACACCGAACACTACGGGGACAACACCACACCAATACGGCTTCAGGGAAGGGAAACCTATAGACGTCGAAAGTAACAGAGCACTCCAAATAGTACACGTCACACCCTCCAAATACACACTTGCAGTTATGATAGACATCTCAGGTGCCTTCGGCAACCTCTGGTGGCCTTGTTCAAGAGGCTCAGACACCCGCAGGTACCGGAGTCTCTGAGTACTAGTTTCATGGACTATTGCAGAGACAGAGCGGTCGTTTGGCAAATAGACAACCAGAAAGAGATTAAACGAATTACAAAAGGCTATCCACAAGGGTCGATCTGTGGCCCCATCTTCTGGGACATAGTTATAGAACCGCTCGTAGAGTTACTAGAGGAACACATCTTGACAGATGGAGTTGTCACTTATGCTGATGATCTACTCGTTGTAGTTTCAGCAAACAACCGTGCCCATATAGAAGAAAGAGCCAATGGAACATTTCGGACAATAACCCAATGGTGCACAGATAATAAATTAAAGATAGCAAGAAACAAAACAACCTATACATTCCTAAAAGGTATTCTGCGCAGGAACCCAATAGTCAAAATCGGGGACACAAACATAAAAAGACTAGCAGTCACACGCTATCTAGGAGTATACATTGACGAACGATTGAACTTCTACGAACACATGCGAATATGCACACCCAACGCAGAAAAGATACTACACAAACTGGCTAGGCTAAATTCGAAACAGTTCAGACTACTCCTGTCAGTCACACGAACATACCATTGCGCTCTCTTCGAGTCCGTACTTTGCTTTGCTGCGAGTACGTGGACCCACAGATTAAATCTCTCAGCCAGCAGAACCGTTGTACGTCGAGGGCAAAGAAGTGTTCTACTTCAACTAACAGGGTCATTCAACACAACATCAAATGACGCACTATGTGTAGTCGTAGGAATCTTCCCCATAGACATCACCATCAGGTACCACGCAGCAATGTACTGGCTTAGGATGGGGAGAACAGACCAGGTTCGGCAGATCACTGGTGTACCAACAGAGACAACACGGCAACTCAAAGCATGGCGAGTGGATACCTGGCAGAGCGAGTGGGCCAACAGCGATAAGGGCCGCCGTGTATACAACTTCTTCCCTGACGTTCGCGAAAGACTAAAACTAAAACATATCGATCCCAGCCGCGGTACGGTACATTTCATCACAGGACATGACCCTTATTCCACGCACCTGTACCGCGTGAGTCTGCAGCAGACTAATAGATGCGCATGCGGGGAAGAAGGTTCCCATGAACACACTGTCTTCTTCTGCAGACAACGCAAGAACACAAGACACACAGTACACATAAATCGCCTGAACACACAGAACGAACTGCATGCCATAATATGCGACCCGGCAAGATGTACTGAACTCAACAAACTAACTGACGAAATCTCGAAGATCCAACAAATAGAACACTTGCGCAACAGACCCTAGCGAAGGCTTGACGGTCCAAACAGACATTATGATGCCTAGGGGGACACAGCCACGATTAGCACCACGAGTAATGAAGAAGAAACAGATACAGACCAGGGCACCAAAACAAATATTGAAGCGTCCAGTGCGGATGATCCATGGTGTCAACCAAGTCCGCTTCAAAGAACAGTCTGGAACAACCGACAAGAGGTGCACAAGTCACACACAATCCTAAAAAGTGATTGCATCTTATAAGTAAATAGTTAACAGAACCTCCATGTCTAATAAGTGCTTAAAGCTAGGTACCTCTTCATGGGACCTACGCCTTCCGTTCAGAGGCAGAGCACAGTCTGGATGGAAGGATCTGAATTGTGGTCCCTCTCTTTTGAGCCCAACCCGACGGATACCTATGGTAGATCGGGGAAAACCACCGTGAAGGTCGTGTTGTCGGCGGCACCGGAAGGTGCTTGCGCCTGATGTACTCTACTAGGAGCCTTGCAGGCTCAACACAAACCGTTAGCGTCATTACCCTCATTACCTTTACCACAAGTACCCTTTCATTAGCAACTTTGAGCCAAGCACTAAATCAGTTACCTCTCTATTGTATATCGTAAAAAGTTTAGCAGGCTGGACATGGAGGTCTTAGTCTTAGTTTCTAGCTTTAACGTACCATAATCTCTTCTACTTAAGTTAGTTTTTAGGATGGTAGATGTTAAAGGCATGGTGAGCGATGGCCAGCGTCTTGAGGGTCATTCCAAGACCCGGGCCGCCGCCCACAACCAGGTGACGGGCAATATTATACCTATCTCTTCTCTATTCAATTCTCTTCCTTCCTTCTTTCTAATTGTATAATTTCGTTTTGTTTATTAATATCTCACTTGATTTTGTACTAGTTATAAGTTTTCTAATGCTGCACAAAAAAGATATCAAATGGATGCAAACAAACAGAGCCCGCCTCCACGTGGCGGGACACGGCCAACGGTGTGAGTGGGGGCAGAAGCCGGTGTGGTGTCACTTTCAGTCACACCGGACCCCGGACCCAGTCACAGCGGCTAAGTGGCGACACACGACCCACCATGAAAAATCAGACGGTGGGTCATAAAAAAAATATAAGCAGCTAGTGAAAAAAAAAGAAAAAAAGTCTAAGGCGCTGCAGTCATGGACTGTGCGGCTGGGCCCTTGGGCATGGATGTGTGTGTTTGTCCTTAGGATAATTTAGGTTAAGTAGTGTGTAAGGTTACATACAAGAGACTCAGAAGCGCGGAAAAGGGCATCATACATGAAAATCAACCAAAAGAGACACATGTTAAAAAACAAAATTAAAAACGTGTGTCATCAAAAAACACTCAGCCTTTGAACAATGGTTCTGTGGATAACGGCAATAAAAAGAAATCAGACGTCCGTTGCTGGTACTTTGACGACGTATTGTCAAACTCAGAAGAAGGGGAAGGTTGGATTGAAAGTGAACAGTGTGTTTGTTGGGCCCGCAAAAGCTGCAGCATAGCAGATGATGAGGATTGTTACCTTGCATGTGAGTTTTTGTATAATATTTTTAATTAACTTATATTTCAACAAATATTTATGCTGATTTTCCACCGAAAATCTAGTTTTTCTCTATTCCCATACAGTTTACTTGTGTACCCTGCTCTTACCGAATGAGTGGGTAAGACCGTGTAATTTGACTTTTTCTGCGAAAGAACCCCCTCATGTAAAAAGTACTGAGGCCACGATTTTTCGTAACACTATATTATATCTAACTGAACAATGATTACTTTTACTAAATCTGACAATCTCTAGGTTAAACAATTACCTCCATAGCGCCTTGGAGTATTAGCTACTCGATCTTACCCCACTTTGCCCTACTAAAAACTAAGGTTATATACTTCATACACGCTACCAGATAAAAAAAAAAAATCGGTCGTGGATTACGAGGAGCTATCTAGGATATATATTTTATGTTAGATTTAAAGCTTGCTTTTTTACATGTCAGATATTTTATGCTATTGGCTAATAGATCAAAAAATTTTGATGCGGCATGTTCAACACGGACAGCTTTAATTATTGGTAATGCAGATCATATTTCCTTAGTGTTGTAGGTATGGCATCCTATGCTAATGGATTCATACAGTGAACACCGTTCTTTCTATGATAACAGTCTGCAAACTGAAACTACGAATGAAAATTGTTACCACGGCCAGGATTCTAACTTGGTTCTCCAGTTCACTTCTTTTCGTGAGGAATAAAGTAAAATAAATAAAAACATATTAGTAGCTGTGGAAAGCGAACCAGGCTCACGAATTAGCAGTCGGTGCTGTTAAATATTTTTTAAGGAACCTTTCTGGTGTCCACAGGGGGGGAGGGGGGGGGGGCGGGTCATAGCTTCATAGCTCAATCCGGGCTACCATGTTCCGTCCCCACATCAGAGGAAATAGGGAAAGCATAGGAGGTAACGTGGAACAGAGGCTTCATTTATTTATTTTTCCTTGTTTTTCTTTTCTTTTTATTTTATTTCAGTGTTCAATGGTCTTATGTTATTTTATTTGTGTATTTACTTTTTTTTTTTTTTAATACCACCGAGAATAGCAGGAAACCGATGAAGTGAGGAGGAGGGCACAGCAAGTCGCCATACTCAGTGGGACTATCGACGCATAGTTTTGGCGGAAGAATAATCCGTCGACTAGAGAAGGCACCGGCTCTAAGAGAGGAAAAGGCGCGGCTCAGCTCCTCATCGCAGGTGGGTTAAAGAGGACACTACAAAGGAAACTAGGCAGAAGCTCTAACCACTACGCTACACTGCCACAAAGGCTTTACACATCTTCGAGGACTGCCCTGGCGCACCTCCCTCCTCAAACAAAATTTCTAATCACGCCTCTGCTACTTGGTATTTCCCCTAAACTCGAATAGCATTTGTACTATTATTACTTTCCACGGGCAGTTGACTCTTGATCTGTTCACATCATTTGTCCATGGAAGTGTGTGAACAGGAAGAAGGCGTGTGTATGTTAAGGCCTCGTTGAGAAACGATCTCCACACGCTCTTACGCGTCGCGTCTGCCTTTAATTGGAGTACCAGCCGTGCAGTCGGAGACGCCGCGGTCGCAACGCGGAGCCCGTGAGAAATGGCGGGCCTTTGATATGCACCAGCGGGAAACAGAAAATGTTCCCCGAAGTAGAACAAAGGGCGCAGACGAAGAAGTGCGAGCGACGCGGTGCTCGGCGGCGCAGCCTCGGCCCAGTCTCGAGGAACAATACAGCCGCCGGGGGCGGAGGGGTGGCGGCGGGGGGCGGCAGCGGCGGGGGCGGGAGGGACAGCGCTCTCCGCGGAGGCGGGCGGAAGTTTGCTACAAGGGAAAAAGACTCTTTAATAACTTTGCTCGCTTTTCCTCGCCGGATGCTGGGGAGGAGCGGGAAATGTAGTTAGTGGTGGCGGCGCAAAACGGAGTCTTCCCTACGCGAGTTATTAAAGATCCAATTTACGGGACTTGCACAATTTCATATCTTGTTTCTTATTCTTTATGGCGCGTCTTGTGGAACATTGCAGACGGAACACGAGACCGGATGACGGTTTCGGCAGTCGGAAACAAAAGTTCTGCGCGAGACTTTTCTCTCCCGCAACAGCGGTGCTCACCCTTGAACTTCGCTGGGTGCGAGTCCGGAGCTGGTGTTTCCAAGACATTTACCGCGGATAATTTAGATTAATTGACGCTACTGGAGGGTAACTAACTCCTACAACGTGTGAAACGCTAGACGATAATAGATACAGAAGTCTAAAGGATTTAGTGTGTTTTGTTTTAACTAGAGCCGTAAATTCAACTAAATACCTAGGTATTACAATTACGAACAGCCTTAATTGGAAAGAACACATAGAAAATGTTGTGGGGAAGGCCAACCAAAGATGGCGTTTTATTGGCAGGACACTTAGAAAATATAACAGATCTACTAATTAGACTGCCTATACTACGCTTGTCCGTCCTCTTTTAGAATACTTCTGCGCTGTGTGGGATCCTTACCAGATAGGACTAACGGATGTAACATCATAGATGAAGGGTCGACCTGCGACAGCAATCGCACAACTTGCGTCCAGGCCTTTAGGCGCCGCCGCGAGAGCTAAGAGTGCTTTGCGGTCGCAGGCGCGCGTGTTGCGTACGGGCAGCGAAGTGCCGCCACGAGTGCAACGGTTTTTTAAGTTCCGACGGAGTTCGGCTAGCTTTCATTTTGTTGGCATCTCATTTTTGCCTATTGTCTTATTTGGTTAGTTGTTTAGCTGTTATTCGTTTATGGCTCATGTTATTGTGCTCTCTTTCAGCCATTCTGATTGTTTTGATTTACTCCCAATTGAGAAGCGCTCGTTTTGGCATTTCACTTTTGCATATTTATCATTTTGCTAATAATATGCTCCTTAGCTTTTTACAGTTGAACTGATTAACACAGTCTCGTGTATTGTTTGTTCATTTCAACCTGTTCATATTTTGGTGTTCTTTAAATACTGTAATAATTATCGGAAGCATATCTTCCCTTAAACCTGTGTAAAGTATTCTCGATCTAGGATTTGTTCTGTGACACAGGTGTAAGGTTTTGAATATAAATTATATACGAATCTGTGCTTTAAAACGAATTTATTTTTTCAGTTTGTACTACATCAGACGACAGTTTTGTGATATGAGGGAGAAATTTGAGGGACGAACCCATGGAAATCGTCTTAAGTGATTCCCTTTAAAAATAAAAATTTGTGTGACAGTGAAAGACGTGACACTGTAGGCACCGTAAATTTATGTGAATGTAAAATTATAATTCGCAAGGAGTACATCAAAAAAGTTCAAAGAAAGGCGGCACGTTTTGTATTATTGCGAAATATGAGAGAGAGTGTCACAGAAAGGATACAGGATTTGGGCTGGACATAATTAAAAGAAAGGCGTTTTTCGTTGCGACGGAATCTTCTCACGAGATTCCAGTCACCATCTTTCTCCTTCAAATGAGAAAATATTTTGTTGACACCGGCCTACATAGGGAGGAAAGATCACCACGATAAAATAAGGGAAATATATAGGTGTTCATTCTTTCCGCGCGCTGTACGAGATTGGAATAGTAGAGAATTATGAAGGTGGTTCGATGATAGAGAGCATCATGACTGATACAGGTCGTTGTAGCTAGGCTCAATACCATTTCTTCCAAATCCATCAGAAACAAACGCAAAATAATTTTATTTAAAAAAGCGGATAAAGTGTCACTAGAAGCCTTCCTAAAATACAATGTCCATTCCTTCCGAACTGACTATGCGAATGTAGACGAGATGTGGCTCAAATTCAAAGATATAGCAGCAACAGCAATTGAGATATTCATACCTCATAAATTGGTAAGAGATGGAACGAATCCCCCGTGGTACACAAAAAAGGTCTGAACGCTGTTGCAGAGGCAACGGAAAAGCATGCGAAGTTCAGAAGAACGCGAAATCCCGTAGATGGGCTAAAACTTACAGACGCGCGAAATTTGGCACGTACTTCGATGCGAGATGCCTTTAATAGGTTCCACAACGAAACATTGTCACGGAATTTGGTAGAAAATCCGAAGAAATTCTGGTCGTATGTAAAGTACACAAGCGGCAAGACGCAGTCAATACCTTCGCTGCGCAATGCCGATGGTACTGTTATCGACGACTGTGCCGCTAAAGCGGAGTTATTGAACGCAGTTTTCCGAAATTCCTTCACCAGGGAAGACGAATGGAATATTCCAGAATTTGAAACACGAACATCTGCTAGCATGAGTTTCTTAGAAGTAGATACCTTAGGGGTTGCGAAGCAACTCAAATCGCCTGATACGGGCAAGTCTTCAGGTCCAGGTTCCTTTCAGATTACGCTGATACTATAGCTCCCTACTTAGCACTCATATACAACCGCTCGCTCACGGATAGATCTGTACCTACAGATTGGAAAATTGCGCAGGTCGCACCAGTGTTCAAGAGGGGTAGTAGGAGTAATCCATTTAACTACAGACCTATATCATTGACGTCGGTCTGCAGTAGGGTTTTGGAGCATATACTGTATTCAAACATTATGAATCACCTCGAAGGGAACGATCTATTGACACGTTATCAGCATGGCTTCAGAAAACATCGCTCTTGTGCAACGCAGCTAGCTCTTTATTCGCACGAAGTAATGGTCGCTATCGACAGGGGATCTCAAGTTGATTCCGTATTTCTAGATTTCCGGAAAGCTTTTGACACCGTTCCTCACAAGCGACATCTAATCAAGCTGCGGAGCTATGGGGTATCGTCTCAGTTGTGCGACTGGATTCGTGATTTCCTGTCAGGAAGGTCGCAGTTCGTAGTAATAGACGGCAAATCATCGAGTAAAACTGAAGTGATATCAGGTGTTCCCCAGGGAAGCGTCCTGGGACCTCTGCTGTTCCTGATCTATATAAATGACCTGGGTGACAATCTGAGCAGTTCTCTTAGATTGTTCGCAGATGATGCTGTAATTTACCGTCTAGTAAGGTCATCCGAAGACCAGTATCAGTTGCAAAGCGATTTAGAAAAGATAGCTGTATGGTGTGTCAGGTGGCAGTTGACGCTAAATAACGAAAAGTGTGAGATGATCCACATGAGTTCCAAAAGAAATCCGTTGGAATTCGATTACTCGATAAATAGTACAATTCTCAAGGCTGTCAATTCAACTAAGTACCTGGGTGTTAAAATTAGGAACAACTTCAGTTGGAAGGACCACACAGATAATATTGTCGGGAAGGCGAGCCAAAGGTTGCGTTTCATTGGCAGGACACTTAGAAGATGCAACAAGTCCCCTAAAGAGACAGCTTACACTACACTCGTTCGTCCTCTGTTAGAATATTGCTGCGCGGTGTGGGATCCTTACCAGGTGGGATTGACGGAGGACATCGAAAGGGTGCAAAAAAGGGCAGCTCGTTTTGTATTATCACGTTATAGGGGAGAGAGTGTGGCAGATATGATACACGAGTTGGGATGGAAGTCATTACAGCATAGACGTTTTTCGTCGCGGCGAGACCTTTTTACGAAATTTCAGTCACCAACTTTCTCTTCTGAATGCGAAAATATTTTGTTGAGCCCAGCCTACATAGGTAGAAATGATCATCAAAATAAAATAAGAGAAATCAGAGCTCGAACAGAAAGGTTTAGGTGTTCGTTTTTCCCGCTCGCTGTTCGGGAGTGAATAGTAGAGAGATAGTATGATTGTGGTTCGATGAACCCTCTGCCAAGCACTTAAATGTGAATTGCAGAGTAGTCATGTAGATGTAGACCCTCTGCCAGGCACTTAAATGTGTTTTGCTGAGTATCCATGTAGATGTACAGATAAAATTGCAAAACATTGATCGTATTCAGTACCATATCTATCATTCGTACGAAAGAAAATCGTAGCTATAAAATGTATGAAGGGGGCCCAGAAAGTATGTCCGTCAATTAGGTTCAACGGTTATTTATTCCATACAATGAAAAATACTTACATAATAGAGTGGTATAACTCCTTCCAGTCATGTAGCCTTCATCCAGCTAGACACCAGCTCGTGTACGCCCACCCAGTATCACTCCTTGCTCTGGTACGAAGCCATTTCTTTATTGCTAGAATCACACTCTCCTTGACCTAAAAATGTCTTCCGCGAATGCTGTCTTTTAAAGGGCCGACCATTTCGGCCAGAAGCGCCCAAAGTAGGAAGTTGATTAGAGCAGTTCAAGTCGCAGGTGAACGAAGATGCTATGCTTTACAGTAAGATGTTTTCAATAAGTCAACACATGGTGAACGCTGCCCATAGCGACAGTGAATGACACGTTGTGGTGTTATGGGCATGTGACGTGGTAAAAAAAAAAAAAAATGCAAGCGGAGCAGACACGGACGGGGGATCACGCTAGCGAAGATATGGGCTGCAAATGAGGAAATTGACTGAGATAAGTGACTTTGACACGGAGCAGTTTACTATTACCCAGAACCTTTGAACGAATATCTCGAAAACGGCTAAGCTGGTCAAATGTTTACGTTCTGTTGCCGTGAGCATCTCCGGAGAGAGGTAGAAGGACAGAGAAAATACAATTAGGTGCTAAATGGTTGGACGTCCACGACTCTGCACAGAACGTGGCGTTCGGAGGCTTTTCTGCTCTATAAAGTACGACAGATGGTGATCTGTGACATGTCTGTCGAAAGAGCCCACTGCTGGTGTACAAACAAGTGTACATTGTTAAGAATGAGTGCTGCAGCAGACCACCCCTCTGTGTTCAAATGTTGACTCTACGGCATCGTAAATTACGATGACAGTAGGATCGGGACCACCGATCAATGAAAACGTTTCGGCTCTTTGTGTGAGTCACGTTTTTGCTACACTACATCCATGATCGTCTCCATAAACGCCATCGTCGAGGTGAAAGGTGCCTCGAAACGTGCAATGTGCCAAAGACGCAAGTTGCCGGATTCAGTATTATACTATGGGAGACATTCTCCTGGGCTTCCATGGGATCTGTAGTAGTAATCGAAGACTCGCTGACAGCTGCGAACCAGCTGATCCCTTGATACTTGATGTCTTTCCCAATAGCGATGTCATCTTTCAGCAGTATAATAGTCCGTTTCTAGGAGCCAGAACAGTAATGCAGCGCTTTGAGTATCATTATTGTGAACTCACGTTGATGGCTCGGCTATCAGATTCACCTTATGTAAATCCTACAGAACCCATCTGGGTCGCTATTTGGCGCCATCACTGAGAACGCAAATCAGCAGCCCCTTATTTACAGCAAATCAGATGACCTGTGAGCGAACATCTAGTGACACATACCTCCAAAAACCTGCCAACAAACTGTCGGATCCCTGAATGCGAAACCAATGATGTATTTCGTTCCAAAGACGGACAAACAAGCTATTAAGCAGGTGGTCGCGATGTTTGGGCTCGTCCGTGTAATACAGCCGCCGCATATTGTAAGGCGATCCGGCCTGCCAAGTGTGGAAAAAAAAAGATACCAGGGACTCTTTAAACTTCGGTTACACGATAAATCAGTCTAATCTAAAATCTGTAAATTCAACTAAATATCTAGGCATTACAGTTACGAACAACTTAAATTAGAATGAATACATAGAAAATGTTGTGGGGAAGGCTAACCAAAGACTGCGTTTTATTGGCAGGACACGTAGAAAATGTAACAGACCTACTAAGGAGACTGCCTACACTAAGCTTGTCCGTCCTCTTTTAGAATACTGCTGCGCGCTGTGGGATCCTTACCAGATAGGACTGACAGAGTACATCGAAAAAGTTCAAAGAAAGGCAGCACGTTTTGTATTATCGCGAAATATGGGAGAGAGCGTCACAGAAATGGTACAGGATTTGGGCTGGACATAATTAAAAGAAAGGCGTTTTCGTTGCGACGGAATCTTCTTATGAAATTCCAATCACCAACTGCCTCCTCCGAATGCGAAAATACTTTTTTACACCGACCTACATAGGCAGGAACGAACACCACGATAAAACATGGGAAATTATAGGTCGTACGGAAAGATATAGGTGTTCATTCTTTTCGCGCTCTATACGAGAATGGAATAATAGAATTGTGAAGGTAGTTCGATGAACCCTCTGCCAGGCACGTAAATGTGATTTGCAGATTATTCATGTTCATGTAGGTGTAGAAATAACAATTATTGTAGAGTAATGAAATGTTGGGAATACATTTGGCTAGCTAACATATTTAACTTGCTAACTTAGTGAGATCAAAAGGTAATGTACGCCTGAGACAAACCATTGCAAATGTGAAATGCTGGTATATTAATAACGAATGTAACCAGCAGAATATAGAATGCAAGCGTGCAACGTGAATTAATTGTGTTGTACAGTTACTGGATGTCAGTGTGTGGGTAGGACTTCCAAGCCTGTTGCACTCGGTCGGTCAATACTGGGACGGTTAGTGCTTTCTGTGGATGGCACTGGAGTTGTCATCTAATGTTGTAGCATATGTACTCGATGGGAGACAAATATGGTGAGCGAGCAGGGCAAGGCAACATATCGACACAATGTAGAGCATTTTCGGTTACAAAAGCGATCTGTGGGTAAGCGTTATCCTGTTGGAAATCACCACTTGGATTGCTGTTCATGAAAGGCGTCACAACAGGTCGAATCACTAAATTCGACGAAAAATGTTTGCAGTCAGCAGGAGTGCATATACTGAGGTACGAAATCGCACACCAGACCATGACACCATTTGTAGGTCCAGTTTGTAAAGCATGCAAGACTGGCTGCTTGCAGGCCCTCAGCTGGCCTTCTTCTAAGCAACATACGGCTGTCACTGGCACCGAGAAGAACCAGTATTCATCAGAAAATACAACAGACCTCCACTGTGCCCTCCATTGAGCTCTCGTTTGACATCAGTGATGTCACAAACAGCGGTGATTTGCGGTCAGGGGAATGCACGCTACAGGGCGTCTGACTCGGAGGTACCCTTGAAGCAATCGACTTGTAAGATTTCGTTGTGTCACTTTGATGTCAACTGCTGCTCAGATTGCTGCTGCAGATGCAGTATGATGCGCTTCTTGGTAGTGCCATGAAACGGTCAGGAACGCGACCTTCCTGCGACCGTACATTCCCGTGAACTCCGCTGCCAAAAATTATTTATAGGTGGTACATTCTTGCCAAGTCTTTCTTCAGAATCATAGAAAGTACATCCAGCTTCTCCTAACCCTGTTACACGACCTCGTTGAAACCGAGTGAGGTGTTGACAATGGCGTCTTTGTCGCCTTAAAGGCATTCCTGACGAACATTAACTCGACAGTAACTAACGCTAACGACCGTTAAATTGTGTTTGTAAGGAAATGTCATTTGTGTCATCACAGTGGCGCTACCAGCACACTCTTATGCGACTCGTCGTCTTTCATATGTTGAAACAAGCATACCAACTTCCGAAGAAGTCGCAGAAATCATTCTTGGTGTTGTGACAGTTTTCCCGTTAGTGTAGCGGACTCAGGGCAGACAGCCGTAAGAGAGGAATTTGGAAAGCACAAAACAATCCCTCTGACACTAGTGTTCCTCAAGCCAAACATGTACAACTACAATGGAGTTAGGTCAAGGCTGCAGGTTAGTTAGATAACAACATCCAACCCTGTTTCGTGATGTATTCAGAAGTTCTTACACAACTGTGAAACGAATGCTACAGTGTTTAATCCAGATATCCACAAGGATTTTTATGACGCCTAAGTCGTTGAACACGCTTGTTCAGTGCGATTATTGTATTGGCGAATGCCTATGACTTAATAGTACTACCAGTTAGCGCCACAGTGTTGAGTATCATACTCTAATAGTATTAAAACACAGTCACTTTGAGTTCACTGGCGGAAGCGATTGCTTTGGACCCTTTCTTCTGTATAGAGTGAGTATGACGCCATTCCATCGACTGTCTTCTACATCTGGGCTAAAAATGGTGAACCCAGGTTTCGCCACCCGTCACAAACCGGGACAAGTTGTCAACCGCCTGAGCCTCAAAACGTTCCAATAAAAAAAGTTATGTGAGCTCTGTGTTGAACCAAAAACAGCGTAGAACCCATCTTGCACACATTTATAAATATCCAAGGACGTTGGTGCTCGTAGTTGCATCTACGCTTTCTTTGTTGATTGACAACCGCAGCGCCAACTGTCGAGGCGTAACGCGTCGATTGCAGCGGATGCGAACATCAGGTGTGATAGCCGTGGATGTTCTCTCCGCACACGGCCAATTTTGGAACTTTTACCAACCGTGTTCTGATGCTCAGCGATCAACATCCTTCCACTGCAGATGTTGCGTGTAATTCTCCATCGTGAGGAATTCATTGACGATATTGTGCTTGTAACGTACTTGCTCACGCCATTTCGAAACATTGCAGAAGATTCTCTCTCTGTCGGAGGAAACGATAATTTTGTGCGAGCACTCAGGAAACTTCAGAGAATTTAGAAACTTTCTTATCACCATGTGACGAATTATTGCCAGCTTTCACTAAAGGCTATGTGTAGATAGCGATGTCTCATCATCCTTAAGACTAATGTTTTTGTGTCGTCTCGTTGTCACTGGAGGCTTGTGCCATGGTGAGCAAGAAGAAAATGTCGTTTGATGTCGTATTAATGGGATTCTTTATCAATTAGACCAAGAAGTTACATATCTTAAGATAGTCCATATGTCGTGGAACTAGCTCTTCTGTAATAGTCCACGTTAGCCCCGCTGCTGGTGGAGTACAAGTCCCGCTATGTACACTACTCTGGTCGCTTTTTACTAACTGACAAGGGGACCCCCCATACTATAAATCATGAAATTTGATGCACTTCAAATATGTTGTAGAGGCACTTAATCTGAGTACCTGGCTATCCGGTTTTTTAGCTATGGCCTTTGATTTTTGAGAAAATCAGTTTTGGAGTTCATTGCTTTGTAAACCCGTAACATTACATATATTCCAAGTACGTCAGCGTAGTGCAGCGGTAGGGTTCACAGCTACCGCGCTGGAGGCACCGTGTTTGAGTTGTACTCGTGTACTTTTTTTTCAAAATCAACGGCATTTTTCAATTTTGTTTCAAAGAATATCAACAAACAATGCGAGGTGTGCGAAATTACAAAGAAATATTCTGTTTTTATTTTTTCTGTCATACAGTATTACAAGATCTTAGTTTTCATCGTGCACGTTGCTTGATGTGCCAGAACAATATTGTGGGTGATGTATGTCACAGAAACAACCGAAGCACAAATTTTCGCAGCACCACGCGTATTTTATGAAAGCCACCGTCTTGCCGGCGCACTGTTTCTTCATGAGCGATACCGGGAAACACAATTCTTTCGCAATCAAAAAGATTTCTCTTTCATCCGCTAATTTCGATGCGAACCATTCGTATCTAATCATGCTTTCTAAATTAGGTGTGCTGAATTGGTGTGGGATTAGCCAATGTAATTCCCTAGAAGTGATCTCTCTATTGTCTTTCAACAAGTCGGAGGCACTCTGAAAAATTTTCGTGAAGATTTTCACCTGTCGGTAAAAATAAACATCGCAGGGCTGGAAATAAGGAGCGCACTTTTAGGGTGCAGGTGCACGCTTTCCTTTCGTCAGTGAATGTAGTATAAAGTTGGTTTGCCCTCCCCACGAATCGATAACGTACAAAAAAAATTTCTGTCCCACGTATGGAAGAATTGCACAATGTAAGAATTCTTCATACACCAGTTTCGTGAACTTCCTGCAATTCGTGCAGGACATGACTACATTTCTCTATTTCCCAGTTAATTTGTCTACTCGTTTTTGAACGTTACGACCAAATTTTCCGGACGGTGCTTCCACACATAAGAAAGATATGAGAGCAGGATTCGAACAGGATACCTCCAGCGCGGTAGCCGTGAACCCTTACCGCTGCACTACGCTGACTTGCTCGAAATACCTTTAATGTTACTGGTATACAAAGCCCGCAATGAACTTCAAAATCAATTTTTTCAAAAACCAAGGCTCGCCGCTAAAAGACCCGGATAGCCTAGTACTAAGGTTAAGTGCCTCTACAACATATTTGAAGCACATCAAAATCCATGATTTACAGTATGGAGGGTCCCCTTGTGAGCTAATGAATGAGCTAACTGCGACTCCGACTCCCACTGGCCTGCGACTGATGACTCGACTCGTTGACTCACTGTGTGACGGACTCTGCCCTCCGGTCCGCGGCGACGATGCAATGGCGGTCGAGAGGGCGTTGGTGGCGCGTTGCTTGCGAATCTCTATTTGGCCTCTCTCCTGACAGGCGCGATGCTTCCGTCTGCTGTCGAACTTCATGCAACCTCTTTACCGCCCGATGTGCAGGCGACAGCTTACGCCAGCACGAACAACACTGGCAATGAAATACTGAGTACCATGAAGAACAACGGAAATGCCCCTTTCGTTCAAGCAGTACCGTCGCTCCATATCGCAATCGCGCCGCAACCACTAAACACATGCTCTTGCAGATGTGTGGTGTGAGAGACAAAACACATGACGTATAATTCTACACAGGCCTATTTAAGAGAAATCAGTACTGTTGGAATCCCCGGATTAAAGTTTAAGTAAGGACTGTCAGCCCATTTTTGACCCACGAGACAGGGTTAAACTTGATATTATCGCAATGTTAACAATCAAAGCCCTGCAGCAATCTAGCTATTTTCAGAAATATGGCGATTTGCTACCACTGGAATGGAAAATGTACGCCACTTAACAGCTCTTACACCTCCTCTAGTAGGCGTCTAGCCACTTCCATCGATATTATCTACATATATCACATTGTATTTCACGTACTTTTGGTTTTGTAGGACCATAGTGTGGAGATTTCAAGGTTGCGGCAGATGTCAGAAAATATATATATATTGTATACCTACGAAGAAAAACGAATATGCTAACACACCTTCCATAGGTCCCAAGGAAAATTGTCGCTATAAATGTGAAGAAATTCCCAAGGACCTGGAACATGTTGTAACATTGTTGCATTAATTTGATGTGAAAGCGGTGCTGATAGACAATAAAAGCGGGTTAAAAGCTGTGAGCTTTCTGGGGTTAGTTAACCTTGCGTTACTGCGC
The DNA here is from genome assembly GCF_023897955.1 of Schistocerca gregaria. Taxonomy (NCBI): domain Eukaryota; kingdom Metazoa; phylum Arthropoda; class Insecta; order Orthoptera; family Acrididae; genus Schistocerca; species Schistocerca gregaria. The sequence goes on along the minus strand of NC_064926.1, from coordinate 342,948,373 downwards.
AACTGTTTCACCAGGTATCCAGTCTAGCTTACGAAATTCTCAACCAGACTAACATTAACTATAATCTTTTAATAGTCATACGACAACCGATTATATATATATATATATATATATATATATATATATATATATATATATATATATATATATATATAAGAGAATATAAATAAAAAGAAATAAATCAGTTGATATTTGGAAATTTATTTTAACATTGATCATTGAAATTTCAACATTTCTTCCCGAAAAGAATAGCTGAGGGCTACTTTGATGATTACACCACATGCTTCACGTGGTCACCTTGGCTTACACAAAGAGTGTAACTCCACAACAAATCTCATAATTAAAATAAATTAGATCGAAAAGCAATTTACAAAAGAAAAACCTTGAAGTGGTTACTATCGTCTTACTATTAACCTGATGGGTCAAACAACTTCATAAGCACGTGGTACTTGCCTCACAAAGTACACCCCACGTGGGTTGAACATAAAGAGAAGTTGTTATATTGAAAAATATTGTCAAGACGAGACGTTTTAATTTCACGCACATTCGCATTTAAGATTGATGATCTTAGTTAGAGTTACTGATCAACACGTGGTTCAACTTTACTCACAAAGTAGTGACAAAGCAACTATCGGAATATATTCTGAACTTCACACTCGAATTTCACTGCGTTGCAATTTAAGATAACATTAGATATTTTAGAGCTAAACCTGAAATAAAGGTGATTACATTTTCAGTTAGGATGAACTTAAGAAATCCATTGTCCTACGGACTTAGCAGACACGCGCTTAGCCGGAGATCTTACCACTTCAGACGCTCGCCACGGACAGACTGACCTGGGCTCCTACCAAGGGTGCTTCCGTATACAAAACGGAAGTGACCAGAGAGGCAGCTTCCTATACCAATATGACAAGGAACGGACAGGACAATACTAAGGATAGAAACCTCTTTGCTTTTAGAAAGCGTAGCTACCTGTTCCGACGTTCGTCCTACTGTTCTCTAGCAGACAGGCTTGTCTGCTACCATCCAGCATGCAACTAGAAATACATTTGGTCATTCATCCTCTCACACAGAAGGGAAGGGGGATGACAGTATCTTATCATATACAGTATATAAAAGAAAGCGGATGTAGGTTCCGTATGAGACTGTGTGGCATGAATTACTTATAAACTGTGTTTCAAAGTGTAGTAGTGTGACAGATCGTTTCTTGTTTATGTGTAAAAGTAACACATTTCACTGCTCAGTCTCCTCCCAGATAGTCAGAAACACGACAGTAAATTTAGAAGAGGAATTTATGCCTTAAATGAGAACAGATTTAAGAAATTAACATGAAAGGAATCCAACAGAGACCTTTCAATGTTTCCACTTAAAAGGTAATAACATACTTGCATATGTGTATATGCTGTTGCAGCCATCCATCATCAAAGAGAAAAGTCAATTTCCAACACTTATTTACACTTCTCTAATGACTGTACTGAAGATATGTGCAAGTCAGATTCTACTTAAAATTAACAAATTCTGGAACTGAATGGAAGTTGTTAACCACCAATAAATCATTTTATTGTTTCCATGATCCGAGCTGTTGGCCAGAAAACGACATACATTATTTAGGAAAAATTCATTATGGAATGAATATATTGCGAAGCTCTACTTGATGTTAGTATCCTGGATTCCTTGATGGGGCTTCTGCATTTCGCTCTTGAGATCGCACAGTAAATGACGTTAAAAAACTAGAGTGGCTGATTGTTACCGCGTTCTTTTTTGTGATTTCCGATATATTTACAGATCCTTTTTATCTCCAACAGTTTGTGAAGAATCACTTGAATAAAAATTCTGGTAATTGTATATTTTGATAATTTCAAAACCTTCGTAAGTATTTACTTACCTATAATGTATGTGTAGCAGATTTTCGACTGTACTTTTCTTGAGAAATTTCTGTCCTGAGTTCCTGCCATCTCGTTTGCAGTTCATTTCTCCTGGTAGCGTTTTCCATTTCAACGATGTCCTGGTGAGAGGCTCCCCATACTCACCTCTGACAGTGCTAAGGTTCTCTTTCACAACTTTTTGCATAGCACGACCTTGTAGTTCTCAACTAACTCACCAAGTAGTTTTCTGTATTACTGAGACCTGTAGTTTCCTAGAAATGTACGACAATGATTTTCAAAGAGAACCATACAACTGATTCTTACCTATTTAATAGCGCTTCAGACTATGCATCTTTCATAAGTTATCTACTTTGATACTCAACAAGTACTCCCTCATAAAATTCAGCTTCAATGATATATGGGAAGAGAAATGCCCTCTAGTCTTGATTCATCGATTTCACTAAATTCTTAATCAAACGTAGTTTGATATGTAATGGAGGCAATGAGATTTCGTCATCATTTACAGGTAGCTGATGATCAACATTCATCTGTCCTGCACTGAATAACTTTCTCTTTGGCCAGCTGTTGTTAATATAAATATATCTTCTATCTCTGCTATCCCATACGAAGAAAGGAGGGAAATTTAGTATAGTCAATTTGTAATCCAAATAAAAAAGCTGTCGCTTTAAAATATGCATATGTCTACCACGATTAGCCATCATATCCGATTGGTGACAGCAAGACATGAGTGTTCATGTAACTCTCTACCATACCACCTGCATGAGCTATAGGAGTGGATAGAAACGTGTTTTCATTATGTAGAAGGCCACTTTCAAGCTGGTTTTCAAGGAGTCAATGAAAAAGCACCAATCTTCTGGTATATGTTCTCCGGCCAGTGACTCTTTCAATAAACCGACATTATCGTAGAAAAGTAGGAGCATCTCTTTAGAAAGTAAATGCTCAAATTCATTTTGGCTGCGACCGAGAGAACTTGCTTCGGTGCCATTCTGCAGGAGATACCTATCTTTCAATCTTGAAACAAATATCTGCTTCACTTTTAGATAACCCGAGATCACGAACTACATCATTTAGATCTCCTGTGTTACAAAGTGAGTTTCATTTATAGTAACCACTTCCACAAAATCTGAGTCACTCTGTAATTTAAATTCAGTAATCTCATCAATATTTGCAAAGTTTTCAGTCATATCGTTTACTTCTGGTCTAGTTAGTAAAGGAAGGCCTGGTTATTGAGGCACTAGTCAAACGGATGATTCGAAAGACTGATATTTAACAGTATGTTTGGATTTCGAAATAATTTCAGATGTATTTGTCAATCAGACTTAGCAGTCTGTCGCATGATCACTCGGTTCCCGCTATTTCATAGGAACTGCAGAAAGCATGAAGTGGAACACTTTTAACTAGCCAGTTACACATTCAGCACAATAGATTCCTGAAGCTTAGAACTTAATCTGATCTATTTTATTGTCAAAATAACCTTTTTTAATTTTAGGTGCCTAATTAGATGTCAATTCGCCACAAACATAACAAAAAGTATTAGTAATGTTTACAAATCTGCAAGACTTTTTCTCCATCTAAAACGCAGTGCCCGAGAAAACACGCAACTATTCGTTACTACACTTGTCAGATCACAGATGGAAAAAGCACAGGATTTGCTTCTCTCATTAAATAAAGCTTCTACACCTCTGGAAACTAATCAGTGCACTTTCTACCTATAAACTTTGGCCCCTGTCGGAAGGCAATTCTCGTGATCAAAGTTCGTGGCTGAACATTGGTGTCACACACAACAATCGCGTGAAGCCAATACATTAATAGCTTATCCAGCTAAATAATGTTCTTTTAATATCTACGTTTAGCACCCTACGCCAATCAACAAGAAAATAATTTTTTTATATTACAAGAAATTGTGAGAAATGGAAAATTACTGACTTCATTTTTGGATTTGGGAGATGCAAATATGTAAAAATCACCTGCATTGCCAGTCAGTAACTAATATTACATGTTTCATGATCTGTGAAATTTTAGCAAAGATTGATGAGTTATCCCAAGAGATGACCTTGTATGATATTATGGAATGGAAATAAATTAAGTATCCAAACATTTCCATTTTCATGTCACTTATATCTGACATCTGCATTGGAGATAAAGATTTATTTAGGTGTTTTAATAGTTATGTGTCTATCTTCCACATAGCTCAGTTTATTATTACTATTTAATTCCAAGAATTCCATTTCTTCCAAGTGTCTGTCATCATATTTTTGGCCTATAGCAGCAGGTAACCTCTTACAAGGCTGTATAGCGTTCTTTTTTTTCAAAATACCGTGACAAAGAATTGGATAGGTACCATGTATTAATGTCGAAGTATATATTGTTAACCTAACTTTCTATAACTATACTTGATATGTAATTTATTGCACTGTTTGTGTAATCTGAAAACAAAAGAAACTTGTGTGCTAATGTTATTGATGACAGGCCACTGATATAAACAAGGGAAAGTAAGCACCCTATTGGGGCTTCTAATGGGACACCACAGGTAATTAGTTATTAGTTGCATTAAGACTGATAGCTTAATACAGGACTTGTCACTATTGATACCCATCCAGACAGATATGATGTAAACCACTTTGCAGCTTTCCTCTCACACCATAATATCCTGCAGAAAATGGTATTTTGATTGACCCAGTCAAATGCCTTTTACACACCACAAAATTTATCACTAGCCTACACTTTATTGTCTAATGAATTAAGTACATTTTGATTGTTTGTCTAAAGAGTCTTCACAATGTCAGAATCATTTTGAAATCCGAACTGCCACTTTGGCTACATAGTATGTGTACTTAGGTAGTTGAGAAGCCAACAGCATGTTAAACTCTTTAAAATTTTCGAAAATGCTGCGAAAGTAAAATTTATTGGAAAATTGACAGTAGTTCATACACAACTTCTTAACGTTGTCATATTTCAGTCATTCAGGATATGATCCACTAGCAAATGACTGGTTACAAAAGTACTTTAATATGTTAATGCACTCAGAAGGACAGTACTAAATTAACGTAGTTTCTATTTTATCATGACCATTACAATTTTTTGGTTCTAAGAGTTTAGTGGAGGCATTAATTACTACTGGTTAAGTGAGGTCTGTATTTATACTATGTAAGTTATTTATTTTGACTGAATTGAGATATTTCATAGAAGCATCTATCATGTCTGCCAGCTGATCATTTGGTAACAGATATGAAACGCTTATTAAAAAGTTTGACAACACTGCACAGATTTGTTACCATAGCATTATTTATTCTTAATGCTATCTCATCCCCCTTCATCTGTGGATCTACCAGTTTCTTCCTTCATTATGTCCCTTAGTTTTCTTTATTTTGTTGTCTAATGTGTCAATCTATTTCCCGTAAAGCGTTTGTTTTGATTTCTGTATTACTGTCTTCAGTATTTTGTAGTATGTGTGGCAATAAACTATACATCATCGTCAGTGTTTTTGCTGAGAGAAACTGTATTAGTTTTTCTTGCCAGATACCTTCACTCCTTGAGTAATCCATGGTTTTTGGTAAATTTTAGTCTACTATGGGCTATTTTAGAGGAAAACAGGTTTCAGACAACGTAAGGATTCAAATGAGTTTCGCTGAAAGTGTGTTGTTCATTCATGCCACGAGTATTGTACGCCTCACATCATTTCACAGAGTTGAATTGTTTCCTAAAGTAATCAACTCTTGGCTCATTCTGTACCTCTTGATCTTAGATTTATACGATTTTATATCCTGACAGTGTCAACTTTTTAACAAAAAGAGTTGCTTATCTTGGTCTGAAAGGACATTTATCACTAGTTGTGTAACATAATTTTTTCCATTACACCTTTGTGTAAAAGAATCGTCAACTGTTGTTTTCAAGCAATAAACTCTTCTAGTGGCAAAGTTTAAAGTAGGAATTAACTTGAATGATAACGTTACTGATTACAATCGTTTCTTAGTAGAAGAGTATGTAAGAAAACTACATTAAATCACTTGCACACATTCTTTCCTAGTTTCTTACTGTAAAATAGGACAATAGAAATTCAAGGTGGTTTATGAACAGATTAAAATTATCTTTACTTGATTCATATACACTTGATATTATAAAAGATGCCAAGCAAAATTTGTTAAAGCCTGTTTTCTTAAATTTATGACATTTGGGATGACTGTGCCGACTCCTCCTTTTTTCATTAAGTGCTCTGAAAAAGTGAAATGCTAATGCAGGTCCAGTAACATCTAATACATACATATCAGAGGTCACGCGATGCTCAGAGAGGCACTGTATGCCAACTGCGTTTTATAGCTTTACTTCATCAGTGCAAATACACAATTAAGTAAATTTACTTCACAGTCCTAGACTACTTTGAGATATGAAAAAGAGTTGTAATTTCACACTGAATGAGATATAATTGTGTGGCAAGTAACTGTCTGATGATCGTTAGTGAATTTTCAATGAACAACGGTTTTATACTATACGTGAGAGTTCTGTCGTTCACTTTTTTCTCAAACTGAAAGTTTGTTTCAATGTGGACTCCCTGAAAACTGTTACTTCTGTCCTCCCTAACCTGCAAGAAGTGCATCTGTGACACTTGTAACTGTTGGTATTTTACCACTCATGACAATGCCTTCCCCAGCCCCCATTCCCACTCAAATTTCCTATTGACACGAAGGCCATACCTAATGTAATCCCACCTATTAACAGAATCAACAAGAATCATACCAATATGTTAACCTACAACAACTGCAGATGAGTTCCAATGACACTGGTCATCGAAATCAATATTTGTATGTCTAGATGTTAATGAAATATTTGCCAGGAAGCCCTATTAGTGTCTTCCCTGGTGAAGTCTGTAAAAAGTGATCCAAAATCCTCTGTCACCTGACCAAGACCAGATCAGTAACAAAACCGAAATACCGTTCAGTACCATTAAAGTAAACAAACTGCATTCATATTATTCAGTTACAACTAGCTATGTCCATTTTATTCAGAGAGACAGCTCTTACCGGCCAGATACTCGGTCCACTATCTGGTGAAAGGTGTCTGCGTACCGGGTGTATGTACCCTCACTTAAAGCAACAATCGCCTAGAAAACGAGGAAACACCGAAGTAGAATTTCACACGAGATCAGGTTAACATACTTCCTGTTGAGACAGACCTGCCGTACTAGAAAAGTTACTTGGTTGATCATTCGGGATGACCAACTGCTAACTCGAGAAACACACATTAGAACACTAGCTTAGTCCCAAAGGACACACGACACTACCTGCAACCACGAGGGCTGCCATCTAACCCCTCGATATCGCGAGCTCCAAATCGCTCCACGAAATTACTCAATATTTAGGCCTTTCAGCCAATTAGAAGCACGAGCAGAGTGTAGGAATTTTTATGGCCCATATCTACCTCCCAGTTGTAGTGTTTCAGTAAGGTGCTGCTTCCTGAAAGCAGTTTCAGAAGATTCTCTTAAATAAGTGTTGACAAATAAATACCCTCAAGAGGAAGGAATAACTCGACCTTGAGGCGCCCTTATATGCCCAGACCATCACCTACCAAGCGGCTTTAGGAAAGAGTGGTGCACTAACTATTAGCTGGAGAACAAATCTTAGCTGGGGTAAGCAATAGTCAGAAAAACGATCTCGAAATTATATTACACAATTGTCAACCCAAAACCGAAAGAGGGAAAATTAGTGACTGAGGAGTTTTCATGCATGTAGTGCCACGAGATTCACTTTTGGGTCATTCAGATTCTATGTACAGGTTATCCCTCCTCAAAGCCGTCAGACGCGCTTGCTGTGAAATTTCGGATGATACTTGCTGTTCCATTTTTACAGCGTGTACATGGAGTCAGTCCTAACAAATATTGCCCACCACATGTTCATTCGATGCCTAGTGCCAACCGAAAAGGCTATGCGACAAACAAAATGTTCCGTATGTGGAATATCAATGCTCAAGCGACACAGCAGCCCAAATTAGTCTAGCGCAATGGTTGTCAGTGTAGGGGTATTTACACGCTGTGGGATAAAATGGAATTTAGTGACGGGAAAAATCCAATACTTTCAATTGCGTTTTGCTCACGAAATTAAGTTGTACTTATTATTATCACTCTTTCATAAGACTGTAATACTGATTGAGTGACAGAATGTGTCGATGGTTACGGCTTGTGAAATGAATGTATGAACATCTTCTTCCTCACACATTCCTCCCTCTATACACATATGTACCATGCATACATGATAGTAAGTTTGAGACAAATCGACCCAGACATCTCACATAAGGCAGACAAAATGGCACATAGACACTCGTCTTTTGTGTTGAAGTGGAGGTAAAAATTCAAATTTTTGTGTACATATAAAATTAATAAATTTTGCCATGTGCTCTTTTCGTTGCCAGAAGGATACGCAGGTGATATTCCAGTGTCACCCATATATTTGTCAGTACTTTGTGAGGAATGAATGTTATGACGTCAGTAATACTGCAATGTCATTCACTGGTGTTAGATAAACCTAGTCCTTGCCATAACATCAATGAAAGAAATCCAGTGGTGTAAAATCTGGTGACCACCGATGGCAGTTAATGGGACCACCACGCCCCGAAATGATGTTTCCAGACAGGCACAAGGTTATAGCGAAGATCTACACTCACGTTTAGAAAAAACATAGCACCTTGAACGACGCCCATATTCACAGGACATGTAAATTACTATGTTCTGCAGAAATGATTAGCATTTGAACGATGCCGGCCCGAGGGTTCGAGGTCAACATTGATATCGCGGCGTAACACCACTTACCCACTTACTGGTAAAACATGCCTGCGGTTCTCGTTGACACTATGAACCGAAGGTAGTGGATCAGTGTTGAAACGTCCCCTTTGAAAATTAAGAGTGGCAGTGCTGGAAAAACTCTTATGTTATTTGATTTTCAAACAGCTGAGCAAAACTGAACGTACTCAGACATTTCTCTCTTTACTTATTCTGATCATCACTAAAATGACACACAATATCTTTAGCGCAACGGAATATGACTTGCAATAATCCCTACAAAATAATGGCCCTGACTAACAATAACCTATACCTCTGATGAATCACTTACCTCACAAAAATCTTCGTTACTCGAACTATTGCAACACAGCGAGCGTCAGTACTGCCAGCTAAATAAAAGATTACCAATTTATGACATCCATCTTTACAAATTTCCCTTTTCTGGCGACCACACGTCCAGATCGTCTGCTTATAGTAGCCTCTCAAAACTCTGGCATCCCTCTCTGCTGGCGGCTCACCTCCAACTGCCCAACGCTACGCGATGTTCACATCCAACTGCCCAACACTACACAGGCGAATATTCCAACAAGGAGTCGAAACAGCCACAGACTGCACACTGCGCAGTCAGCGATTTTCATGCAGAGCACTCTCTTTCTCTCTGCCTCTCTCTCTTTCTCTCTATGTCTGTCTGTCCGTCTCTCTCTATGAGTGTATGTGTGTATGTGTGTGTGTGTGTGTGTGTGTGTGTGTGTGTGTGAGTGCATAAGTGCGTGCGTGCGTGTGTGTGTGCGTGCAGCGCCGGTCCACACTTTTCTATATACTTCTTGTAATGTGATGAATAGTCTCCAGTCACATTCTGCTGTCATTAGCGATTGACGATATGGTACGAATATTACACTCCTGGAAAAGGACAAAAGAACACATTCACACCGGTGTGTCAGACCCACCATACTTGCTCCGGACACTGCGAGAGGGCTGTACAAGCAATGATCACACGCACGGCACAGCGGACACACCAGGAACCGCGGTGTTGGCCGTCGAATGGCGCTAGCTGCGCAGCATTTGTGCACCGCCGCCGTCAGTGTCAGCCAGTTTGCCGTGGCATACGGAGCTCCATCGCAGTCTTTAACACTGGTAGCATGCCGCGACAGCGTGGACGTGAACCGTATGTGCAGTTGACGGACTTTGAGCGAGGGCATATAGTGGGCATGCGGGAGGCCGGGTAGACGTACCGCCGAATTGCTCAACACGTGGGGCGTGAGGTCTCCACAGTACATCGATGTTGTCGCCAGTGGTCGGCGGAAGGTGCACGTGCCCGTCGACCTGGGACCGGACCTCAGCGACGCACGAATGCACGCCAAGACCGTAGGATCCTACGCAGTGCCGTAGGGGACCGCACCGCCACTTGCCAGCAAATTAGGGACACTGTTGCTCCTGGGGTATCGGCGAGGACCATTCGCAACCGTTTCCATGAAGCTGGGCTACGGTCCCGCACACCGTTAGGCCGTCTTCTGCTCACGCCCCAACATCGTGCAGCCCGCCTCCAGTGGTGTCGCGACAGGCGTGAATGGAGGGACGAATGGAGACGTGTCGCCTTCAGCGATGAGAGTCGCTTCTGCCTTGGTGCCAATGATGGTCGTATGCGTGTTTAGCGCCGTGCAGGTGAGCGCCACAATCAGGACTGCATACGACCGAGGCACACAGGGCCAGCACCCGGGATCGTGATGTGGGGAGCGATCTCCTACACTGGCCGTACACCTCTGGTGATCGTCGAGGGGACACTGAATAGTGCACGGTACATCCAAACCGTCATCGAACCCATCGTTCTACCATTCCTAGACCGGCAAGGGAACTTGCTGTTCCAACAGGACAATGCAAGTGCGCATGTGTCCCGTGCCACCCAACGTGCTCTAGAAGGTGTAAGTCAACTACCCTGGCCAGCAAGATCTCCGGATCTGTCATCCATTGAGCATGTTTGGGACTGGATGAAGCGTCGTCTCACGCGGTCTGCACGTCCAGCACGAACGCTGGTCCAACTGAGGCGCCGGTCGGAAATGGCATGGCAAGGCGTGCCACAGGACTATATCCAGCATCTCTACGATCGTCTCCATGGGAGAATAGCAGCCTGCATTGCTGCGAAAGGTGGATATACACTGTACTAGTGCCGACATTGTGCATGCTCTGTTGCCTGTGTCTATGTGCCTGTGGTTCTGTCAGTGTGATCACGTGATGTATCTGACCACAGGAATGTGTCAATAAAGTTTCCTCTTCCTGGGACAATGAATTCACGGTGTTCTTATTTCAATTTCCAGGAGTGTAGAATAGTATTGTTTTTGCCGTTATTAGAAACATTGGTTATATGAGATGGTGTAAGTCATCATACCTGTATGTCTACTTGTCTGTCTTAGTAGCAAGTAAATATCACACTAAAATGTAATGGTTCGGGTTTCCATCCTGAATCTGTCTTCATTTCTTATCCTGTCACTCATCGCTTCTTTAACATCTGACAGTGTATTGGATGTGTCAGAAATGCCACGTTAGACCGTTGTTCGATGTCTATCTTACAACACAATTCACTGTCTTAGTGCTTTGATAATTTACTTCAATTACTTGATGATTCCGAGTGCACAATCATCACCTTCGTTACCAAAGCGCTGTGGATTTCAAACGGACCTTCCTGTACATTACGTATCTGTCCTGTTTATTCATTGGTTTTTACTTATATTTCTATGCTATGATTTAATTAATTTTTTTATGATATGTTTAATATCTTGTGTAAAATGATTCGGGATAATTACCAACTTATTGTCGTCTCCAGATAGTCACCTTCGTCGTTAGAATTATTGTAAAAGTAGACACTGTCAATTAATTAGTAAGGCATACTCGGACTGGCATCTGATAATCCGTGGACTGGATTGAGAAATTTCCTGAGAAGAATAATACAACATGCAGTTCTGGAACGGTATCATTCATCAAAAGCAAATATAGCATTACCTCCAAATAAATGGTGTGACATATTGTTTTTAATTATGTCTGTGACTCTCGAAGTCTGTCCACCAATGGTATGAGAACTGACTGAAGCATTTTAAGGCATTCAGATAGATGTTTGACAGATAAGTGCTTAGTGTGACAACTTGAATCCCTGTACAGGGATTCGAACCCGGGTCTTCTGCTTATTACGTAGATGCTCTGACCACATTTTATTTTTTATTTTTTAGTGATACCAATGGGTAACGGAATAGAAGGGATGGTCTCGGGGGAGGGGGGGGGGGGGGCAAATTGGGCGGGGGTCATTTTACGAGGCCTGGCCACGATGTCTCCGCCGCCAAAGAGGAACCATGGAAGGAGTAAATGGGCACAGGAGAATATTCAGTTATTTATTTACAAAAAATGTCCGCCTTCTACATAACTTGTCTCTGAAAAATAAACACAAAGCTACATTCTGTAACACGCACATGCGGCGTCGATACTCCACGGAAGCCGCCGCCCCATCTTTCTGGCATGTCTTCTCCCAATATCGTGTATGTTCTGTTATCTGTTCATCTGCTTGTGTGAATTTATCAAATTTATCTCCTGCAATGAATAATACAGCTACAGGACGGATCGTGGAAAGTGCTCCCCTAGAAGATCGAAAAGTGTTGACTGTATTTAGGGTTCTTCACAATAGCACAATGACGATCGTTTATATAGCTCCTAAAATCCATTAATCTCTTGACACCACCTCCAAATAAATGCTGGATCGCGTGATCTCTGATATACGTGACAGCGCTGGTTTTGTCCTAGGGTCATAAACACGGTCTGGGTAGACGAGAGCTCGTTAATCGACATAAGAGCCAAAATTCTACGTACAAATTAACAGATCTCTTCCACCGGCCCACAATGTAGCAGGTGTTCGTCTGTATCCTGGACGTTGCAGCTCATACATAAAGTCGAACCTGCAAAGTTCTATCCTACAGAGGCTCTCTCGAGTAGTTTGTTTTCTGTTCACAGTCAAGTAACAGGTCGAGCGGATGTCTGAATCTAGCGTTACCGCGTTTACAGTGCGCCATACTACGTTCCAGTGCACAGTAGGAGATGTCACTTTGACAACATTAAGTGACCGACGGCGCTGTGGTGTTTAACAGATGTCACCGGCCGTTGTTTGGCGAGAAGCTGGAAGAACGTCCCGTAACTAGCTATGCTCCAGACGTACCAAAGTAGGAAAATGGCACCGGTACGTCAGTAAGTCCAAGTCACTGAGAGACGCTTAAAAAGCCGGAGCTCATTCCCGTGAAGGGAGAATCGTTGGCGATGCCAAAGGGACACTACCTCCTGAATATAGGAACATAGGAACTAGCGGGCTGAGGTACGAGGAGCACAGTCTTGGCAGCAGCGTCAGCAGCCTCGTTTCCTGGCAGACCGACTAGACCAGGAACCCACAGAAACTGCACAGTGGCGCCACCACGAGTGAGCAAGTGACAGTTTTCCTGGACCCGTTGCGCTAAGGGATGAGCGGTGTACAGCACACATAGACTTTGAAGGGCGCTGAGTGGGTCTGAACAGAGGACACAACTGAAATGTCTGTGTCGCCGGATGTACTCCGTGGCCTCATACAGGGCGAAGAGCTCGGCTGTAAATACTTAGCAGTGTAAATGATGACTAACTGACAACCTCAGCTGCCGACAGGTGTTATTATATCTCGATGTGGACAGCTGAAAATTTGTGCCCCGACCCGGACCCCTGCTTACATTAGCAGTGTGCCGGAAGCCGATATCAAAAGACACGGGCGCCAATGCCAAAGGCACAACCGACCCTGTGGTCAGTCAGAGAGCCATCAGTGTACGTAAAGGTACTATCGCGAAGTTCCGTGCGAAAGTCGTGAAAATAAAGGCGATAGAGCGAGGCTGGAGTAGTGTCCCTAGGAGGCGAATGAAGGTCAAGGTTAACATGGGACGTTTACAGTTGAAACAACAAACAGTTTACTTACTTTTTCCTTGTGTCTCTCTTTTATTTGGCAGCTCCTTATAATATTCGAGTATCATCCTTGCTATGATTATTCAAGTCCGTTTTAACATTCAGATATGAAGTAAAGTAAATACCTAGTAATGACGCCACTAGAGTGACGAAAGGTCAAGGCTGGGCAAGAGAATACAAATTAATTTACGTTTTTGCAAAACCAAACAGATCCCTATTCCGACTCACGCTACTGTCATATTACTGAAATGTCGAAGCGGAAGAATGCCACTCGAAATGTCATACCAGAGTACTTACTACACATTACGAGACTTTTCGGTCGCTTCCACTCTTCCTCCTGAAAAATGTTGAAGGGTTCCAAGAATCGAGGAAAGGGCGCGTAATAGTTGAGAAATTCTGGAGCGGTATGCCCATCGACGATGTCCATTAGGTGTTCCGAGCGCATCGGGTGGCCGCCTCTCGCGGACGTCATAAAAATGCAAATTCGGGGCACGAGGTGCCGACCCAGCTCCCCTCTCTCTCCCCTTCACCCCTCCTCCCCCCACCACTTCCACCCCTGGAGCAGAGCACGTACAACACGAGGCCCGCCACCCCTCGCTCAGTGGTGCGCGGCTGTCCCGACGAAAATGCGGCCGTTACCTGCCTCTGTATTCCGGCAAAAGGGAGGGCAATTCTCAGGTGGAGACTTTACTGCTGCGTGTAATACTCTTTTCATAAAACATTGCCGGAGAAACACCGCTAGCCCGTGCACCCAACTACAGTTAACGTCGCTTCTATGGAACTTTAGGAGATGATGTACGCTCCCCGGGAAAAGCCGGAACGAAAAACGACTAACACTGCTGGAGGTCGCCCATTTTTATAGACGAGGTAGCCCGCGCATTCTAAACGTTATTACCATTCCACTTTCTAAATATAAAACCGTATTTCGTTTTGATACTCCTGTTACTATAACAAGGCCAAAATAATACAGTAGAACGATGACTCTGGCTAAAGACTGTGGTCGATTTGATCAATTCCGCGACGTATTTAGACATTTGAAGATATGTATCTGGTGAACGCTACAGTTGAAAGAACGTTCATTTCATAATTTCACATAGGCCTGCTTGTGTTTGTACGTGATAACATAGTCAATAGTCTAAGTTCGCAGGTTTACTATTTGAGAACGAAGTCTTTTTTTGACGGCACTGATTCTCGCATTTGTCGCCTCGTCAATTCAGAATCAAACCTCAAGTTTTCGACGATTACTTCCGTCATCTTCGTCAGGAGCAAATGACTTTCAAAACTGTTCCTATGGTGGCATTGTACAGTCCACAGACACCTTCTGATTGGTCAGTAATTACCTAATGTTGTCGCAGATGGTACCAACGTCAAAGCTGATGGCGCCACTGGTCCTGTAGTGGGCATTGGGACGAATATCTCAGTATGGAGAGCTAGCTTCCATATAACGCTAAGATCATATCCGCTGTCGCACACTCTTATTTGTACAGCTCCTTTATTGACAGAATCCCAGTATGTAGGAGGCTCGGACAAAACTTTAGTAACGTCAGACAGTATTTTGCGTTTGTTTGTGAGACTGTGCGCAGCAACCGCATATTTTCCAGTTCTTGATTTTGGGAATACGGAATTGATGTCCTGCACAGCGAGCGGAAAGGTGTGTATGGACCGACGATGTAACTGCTGCCGCTCTCACAAGGGAAGTTATAAATTCGAGGGATCCTGAGGCCAAGACTGTCCTTAATAGGGCACAGCATCTCCTTTACCTTCCTAGGAGGTCCTAAAATAGCTCTTATACCTCGGCATTTCAGAACTATACCTATTTTGCTGAATGTAGACGCTATGGAAAACAATAAACACACTTGGTGACTCATCAGGTGACTGTTCAAAATTTTCAGGTTTCCTCTTCTTGGAGCACGCTGGCTTTATATCACGTGAAACATAGACATTCTTTCAGAACACGTACTTCGGATGACTGATTTCCGAACCCAAATTGTCCTATCAGAAATAGTTTTTTCTCTCTGTGCCAATGTATTTAAAATTGCTCTCTTCTGGGCTGGATGAAGAAAACTCTGGGTGCTAAGACATACAACAATGTGTGTCGCCATGCGTCCATTCGACTTTCATTGTACCAACACGACAGTGAAGTACATGTTTGCGTGTATACTGTTATATGTTCAAGTAAGTGCTCAAGGTTTTTTACGCAGTGTGACCTGACCATAAACCTGTCAAAACAATGATAAAATAAGGCTATACGAAGGGGAGCCAAATCTAATCCATGTTAATCAGAACATTCCATAAGAAACCTGGGCACTGCTGGAGACACCGGAGAACCTGTGGCAACAATAAAATTTATAACATTTCTTATGAGTGCGGCAAAAACTACATCGGTCAGTCCATCGGCACCGTTCCCGATCGCTGCGCAGGACATCGACGTCGTATTACACCGAAGCACCAAAGAAACTGGTATAGGCATGCATATTCCAATACAGAGATAAGTAAACAGACAGAATACGGCGCTGTGGTCGGAAATGCCTATATAAGACGAATGTCTAGCGCAGTAGTTAGATCGGTTAGTGCTGCTAAAATGGCAAGTTCTTAAGATTTAAGTGAGCTTGAACATTGTTATAGTCGGCGCACGAGCTATGGGACACAGCATCACCGAGGTAGTGATGAAGTGGGGATATTCCCGAACGACCATTTCACGAGTATATAGCGAATATCAGGAACCGGAAAAACATCAAATCTCCGACATCGCCGCGGCCGGAAAAAGACCCTGCAAGAAAGGGACCAACGACAACTGAAGGGGGTTGTTCAACGTGACAGAAGAGCAACTCTTCTGCCACCCTTCAATGCTGGGTCATCAGCAAGTGTCAGCGTCCGAACCATTCAACGAAACATTATCGTTATGGGCTTTCGGAACCGAAGGCCCACTCATGTACACTTGCTGAATGCACGACACAGATCTTTACGGCTCAACGGGCCCATCAACACCACATTGGACTGTTGATGACTGGAAACATGTTGCCTGGTTGGACAAGTCTCTTTTCAAATTGCATCGAGGGTATGGACGGTTGTGAAGACAACCTCATGTATCCATGGATCCTGCATCTCAGCAGGGGACTATTCAAGCAAGTGGAGGTTCTGTAATGGTGTGAGGAGTGTACACTTGGAGTGATGTGGAACCCCTGATAAGTCTAGATACGACTGTGACAGGTGATACGTACGTAAGCATCCTGTCTGATCAACTGCATGCATTTATGTCCATTGTGCATTCCGAGAGACTTGGGCAATTCCAGCAGGATAATACGACACCCTCACGTCCAGAATTGCTACAGAAACACTGTTCTGAGTTCAAACATTTACACTGACCATCAAACACCGCAGACATGAACATTATTGAGCATATCTGGGATGCCTTGTGAAGTGCTGTACCAGTTTCTTTGGATCTTCAGTGTAAAAATCGATAATTAGATAAATCTGCAGTTTCTGGGACAGCTTCACAGACAAATTCAAAATAATATTTAGTGAAACTAAAAATTCTGTCCCAGACTCCTTCATACTGGGATTCTGTAGTTGAAGAGGTTACAGAAATAAGAATGTGAGACAGAAACTTTATCTATGACAGCTGATATAATGCTATGGGTGCATGACACAAAGCTCTCGATGCAGAAAGCAGGCAGAGATATTCGTCGCAATGTTCACGCTACTATGGGGGCAGTGGCGCTACCAGCGGAGACGTTTTAATCATCTGGAACTGCATTACGTGTTTAGCAACCAATGAGGAGCTGTCCATGGACTGTACATCGTAACGCCACCACAGAGCACTTTCGACGGTGAGTTTCTCCTGACGAAGACGGCGGAGGTAACCGTCGAAAGCTTGAGGTTTCAGACTGAATTCATGAGGCAAGAAGTCCGAGAATGCGTGATGCAGGTTTGCTATTTGTTTGTATGATTTATTAATTTATAGTAACACAGAAAATTGATTATGTTTTCATTATTCGAGCAAAACAAATAACACCTTTAGTTTCAAATTCGCCCCCCCCCCCCCCCCCATGAACCACGGACCTTGCTGTTGGTGAGGAGGCTTGCGTGCCTCAGCGATACAGGTAGCCGTACCGTAGGTGCAACCACAACGGAGGGGTATCTGTTGAGAGGCCAGACAAACATGTGGTTCCTGAAGAGGGGCAGCAGGTTTTTCTGTAGTTGCAATGGCAACAGTCTGCATGATTAACTTATCTGGCCTTGTAACACTAACCAAAACGGTCTTGTGCTGGTACTGCAAACGGCTGAGAACAAGGGGAAACTACAGCCGTAATTTTTCCCGATGGAATGCAGCTTTACTATGTGGTTAAATGATGATGGCGTCCTCTTGGGTAAAATATTCCGGAGGTAAAACAGTCCCCCAGTCGGATCTACAGTTGGGGACTACACAGGAGGACGTCGTTATTAGGAGAAAGAAAACTGGCGTTCTACTGATCGGAGCGTGGAATGTCAGATCCCTTAATCGGGCAGGTAGGTTAGAAAATTTAAAAAGGGAAATGGATAGGTTAAAGTTACATGTAGTGGGAATTAGTGAAGTTTGGTGGCAGGAAGAACAAGACTTTTGGTCAGGTGAATACAGTGTTATAAATAAAAATCAGATAGGGATAATGAAGGAGTAGGTTTAATAATGAATAGGAAAACAGGAATGCGGGTAAGCTACTACAAACAGCATAGTGAACGCATTATTGTGGCCAAGATTGATACGAATCCCACGCCTACCACAGCAGTACAAGTTTATATGCCGAATAGCTCCCCAGATGAAGAAAAGATTGATGAAATGTATGATGAGATAAAAGAAATTATTCAGATGGTGAAGGGAGACGAAAATGTGTCATGGGTGACTGGAGCTCGATAGTAGGAAAAGGAAGAGAAGGAAACGTAGTAGGTGATTATGGAATGGAATTAAGGAATGAAAGAGGAACGTGGTAGAATTTTGCACAGAGCATAACTTAATCATAGCTAACACTTGGTTCCAGAATCATAAAAGAAGGTTGTACACATGGAAGAAGCCTGGAGATACTGGAAGGCCAAAGATAGATTATATAATAATAAGACAGAGATTCAGGAATCAGGTTTTAAATTGTAAGACATTTCCAGGGGCAGATGTGGACTCTGATAACAATTGTCTGGTTATGAAATGTACATTAAAATTGAAGAAACTGCAAAAAGGGAGGAATTTGAGGAGATGGGACCTGGATAAACTGAAAGAACCAGAGGTTGTAGAGAGCTTCAGGATAAGTATTAGGCAACCATTGGTAAAAATGGGGGAAAGAAATACAGTAGAAGAAGAATGGGTAGCTTTGAGGGATGAAATAGTGATGGTAACAGAGAATCAAGTAGGTAAAAAGACGAGGGCTAATAAAAATCCTTGGGTAACAGAAGAGATATTGAATTTAATTAATGAAAGAAGAAAATATAAAAATTCAGTAAATGAAGCAGGCAAAAAGGAATACAAACGTCTCAAAAATGAGATCGACAGGAGGTGCAAAATGGCTAAGCAGGGATGGCTAGTGGACAAATGTAAGGATGTAGAGGCGCATATCACTAGGGCTAAGATAGATACTACCTATAGAAAAACTAAAAAGTCCTTTGGAGAAAAGAGAATTACTTGCACGAATATCAAGAGCTCATATGGAAACGCAGTTTTAAGCAAAGAACGGAAAGCAGAAAGGTGGAAAGAGTATATAGGGGGTCTATACAAGGGCGATGTTCTTGAGGACAAAACTATAGAAATGGAAGAGAATGTAGATGAAGATGAAATAGGAGATACGATACTGCGTGAACAGTTCGACAGAGCACTGAAGGACCTAAGCCGAAACAAGGCCCCGGGAATAAACAACATTCCATTAGAAATACTGACAGCGTTGGTAGAGCCAGGCCTCTCAAAACTCTACCATCTAGTGAACAAGGAGTATGAGACAGGCGAAATACTCTCAGACTTCAAGAAGAATAAAATAATTCCAATCCCAAAGAAAGTAGGTGTTGACAGGTGTGAAAATTACCGAACTATAAGTTTAATAAGCCACGGCTGCAAAATACCAACACGAATTCTTTACAGGCTAATGGAAAAACTGGTAGAAGCCGACCTCGGGGAAGATCAGTTCGGATTCCGTAGAAATGTTGGAACACGTGAGGCAATACTGACGCTACGCCTTATCTTAGAAAAAAGATTAAGGAAAGTCAAACCTACATTTGACTTGGAGAAAGCTTTTGACAATGTTGACTGGAATACTGTCTTTCAAATTCTGAAGGTGGCAGGGGTGAAATACTGGGAACGAAAGGCTATTTACAATTTGTGCAGAAACCAGATGGCAGTTATAAGAGTCGAGGGGCATGAAGGGGAAGCAGTGGCTGGGTGGTGATTGGGAAGGGAGTGAGACAGGTTTGTACCCTATCCCAGATGTTATTCAATCTGTATATTGAGCAAGCAGTGAAGGAAACAAAAGAAAAATTTGTAGTAGGATTTAAAATTCATGGAGAAGAAATAAATACTTGGAAATTCGCTATGACATTGTAATTCTGTCAGAGGCAACAAAGGACCTAGAAGAGCAGTTGAACGGAATAGACAGCGTCTTGAAAGGAGGATATAAGACGAACATCAACAAAAGCAAAACGAGGATAATGGAATGTAGTCTAATTAAATAGGGTGATGCTGCGGGAATTACAATAGGAAATGAGACTCTTAAAGCAGTAAAGGAGTTTTGCTATTTGGGGACCAAAATAACTGATGATGGTCGAAGTGGAGAGGATATAAAATGTAGACTGGCAATGGCAAGGAAAGCGTTTGTGAAGAAGAGAAATTTGTTAACATCGCGTATAGATTTAAGTGTCAGGACGTCGTTTCTGAGCCGGCCGCGGTGGTCTCGCGGTTCTAGGCGCGCAGTCCGGAACCGTGCGACTGCTACGGTCGCAGGTTCGACTCCTGCCTCGGGCATGGATGTGTGTGATGTCCTTAGGTTAGTTAGGTTTAAGTAGTTCTAAGTTCTAGGGGACTGATGACCACAGCAGTTGAGTCCCATAGTGCTCAGAACCATTCGAACCATTCATTCGTCGTTTCTGAAAGTACTTGTGTCGAGTGTAGCCTTGTATGGAAGTGAAACGTGGACGATAGATAGTTTAGACAAGAAGCGAATAGAAGCTTTCGAAATGTGGTGTTACAAAAGAATTCTAAAGATTATATGGGTAGATCACATAACTAATGATGAGGTATTGAATAGAATTGGAGAGAAGAGGAGTTTGTGACACAACTTGACTAGAAGAAGGGATCGGTTGGTAGGGCATATTCTGAGACATCAAGGGATCACCAGTTTAGTATTGGAGGGAAGGGTGGAGAGTAAAAATCGTAGAGGGAGACCGAGAGATGAATACACTAAACAGATTGAGAAGGATGTAGGCTGCAGTAAGTACTGGGAGATGAAGAAGCTTGCACAGGATAGAGTAGCATGGAGAGCTGGACTGAAGACCCCAACAACAACAACAACGGTTTCAAATTAACGTGGCTAAAATGACCCCAACCGTAATTTTTGTAAAGAAAAACAAAAGTTAAATAGAAAAAGAACTAGAAAGCATGATTAACAGACACAGATTTCATTGTGCGAACTCTCAGAGCAAATACCGCTTTGTTTGAAGCGGCCCTACTGTGGCGTAATCGTTTATGAGTATAAAGGCTTTGTGAAGAATATTATACATCAAGCCGAAACGTTATGACCTCTGCCTAATGTTATGCGGGTCCATTGTGTGTAGGTATGTGGCAACAGGCGTCCGCGTACAGCAGATAATTACCGTATATTGAGGGTCGTGGTTTTTGAGCTCGAGTGTGGCGCTCACTAGAACCCCAGATGAGTCGATTTGGGTTCAGATCAGGTGAATGTGGTAGCCTCACCATCTGTGGGAGTTCAGACAATCGTAGCACAACTGTGGCACTGAGATATGTACAGCTGTGCTGCTGGAAGATGCCCTCACATCAAGCATGAACGTGTGAGAGTGGACGGCAATAAGGTTCGCTTATTCCATGCGCACACTAACCACAGCCACACGCCGGGTCTATGAGTTTATCTCCAAGGAGCCAGTATGATGAAACACCTCTTGCGTCCTACGAATGCAAAAGAATAGGTTTGTTTATAAATACATAAATCTTCTGGTAACTGGTGACTGGTAGCAGAAGGGTTATGTATTTATAAACAAATCTAACAGTCGTGACTGGTAGCAGAGGATTTATTTATTTATAAACAAATCTATTCTTTCTACAGTCGCAGGGTTACAAAAACCATTTATAATGGATCAAATCGGAACGCAACATAGTTAACTTTTAAAAGCCGGTTTCTCAGCTCTAACAGCACCTTGAAAGGAATTTTGTTTTTGTCAGTTACACTTTTCCTAGGAAAACAGTGTGTGCCAGGTTGACCAGGAGATACTGATCCCTGCTTTCTCGTGGGAAGTTAGGTGGCTATTTATTTTAAAGACATTTTTTCTGTCCTTGTGGGGGAGCAAGTGAAACAGTCTAATGCCACTCCATCTGAAGGAAGGACTTTTCTCTCCTGCAAGGCGGGAATAAAGCCCACCGGAGTTTTTTTTTTTTTTTTAAAAAACCCTTTAAGTGAGATTTTGGGAAGGCGTTTTCTAGAAATTTCGGACTTGAGGAAACAGCCCATTGGGTCACTTAAAAAGATACCTAAGAAGGGGGATCTTGAAGCTCAGCCCCTGGATAACTTATTACACATTTGGTAGGTGGGGCACTGTATCGTTGTTAACGAAAAAAGAAATCTCATTCTTCAGTGTTTAGTAGAGCCTCACGACTGGCAGAGTATTCTTTTCTGTGACTTTTTAGAGAATAGAAAGAAAAGAATGTTTTTGACACATTGGATGAAGACTGGGAAGATGCTCTGTGCCTGGAGGCACTGAGAAGTAGATGTTCGGACCTTGGAGGAGTTATAACACTTCTTTCTGCTACCGCTGCACCATAACCTTAAAGCTGGAAAACAGGTTGTGAAATAAAACTATTTTATTAAAGCAATTATGGTACAAAGCAACAGAGCAGTGTTAGCCTCTGGGAGGAATTTTGATATGATGACCGTGTTGTACCTAAGGGAGGTGGCTTATCGGAAGTGAAAGTCAGAATTACGGAAATATTTGAACAGTAACAAACAAAATTTGGCCTATCTGCACTGTTTAACAGGTAAAGAAAACGGTCGCCAGCCTAACTAGGCAAGAGAATGATTAACATTCTCATTCAAGAAAATAGTTATTAGTAACTTTAATGGATAAACATAACCTATACTTTGTCACACGCGAGAGCAGAGAACTCTTGACACATGCATATGTTTACGGTAAGATTGAAACTAACAGTTAGGGCAGCACAAACTATTTGCAGATACAGAAACACACTATTACTTTCAGGGCTTACACAAATTGAATGGTTTTTTTATATCGTTATTATTACTATTCACTGCAGAATCATTAATTGGATTTACTATTTAAAATGAAAGTTAATTGGAATCCACTAACAGGTTCCTTCTCACTATCATTTGAATAAAGAAATAATGTTTTTCATAATTAGTGGTTTTGCCATTACTTGTTACCTAACATTAACACAATAGACAAACTGTGGATCCTGTTATATTATTAATATGCACTTCTAACACACAAGAGAGACAAACACTTAGCAAACATGAGTATATAACGTTTCACACTGCAGTTTTCCACCTTTACAACACTGAGAGACAAAATTAACATACACTCCTGGAAATGGAAAAAAGAACACATTGACACCGGTGTGTCAGACCCACCATACTTGCTCCGGACACTGCGAGAGGGCTGTACAAGCAATGATCACACGCACGGCACAGCGGACACACCAGGAACCGCGGTGTTGGCCGTCGAATGGCGCTAGCTGCACAGCATTTGTGCACCGCCGCCGTCAGTGTCAGCCAGTTTGCCGTGGCATACGGAGCTCCATCGCAGTCTTTAACACTGGTAGCATGCCGCGACAGCGTGGACGTGAACCGTATGTGCAGTTGACGGACTTTGAGCGAGGGCGTATAGTGGGCATGCAGGAGGAGGGGTCGACTTACCGCCGAATTGCTCAACACGTGGGCCGTGAGGTCTCCACAGCACATCGATGTTGTCGCCAGTGGTCGGCGGAAGGTGCACGTGCCCGTCGACCTGGGACCGGACCGCAGCGACACACGGATGCACGCCAAGACCGTAGGATCCTACGCAGTGCCGTAGGGGACCGCACCGCCACTTCCCAGCAAATTAGGGACACTGTTGCTCCTGGGGTATCGGCGAGGACCATTCGCAACCGTCTCCATGAAGATGGGCTACGGTCCCGCACACCGTTAGGCCGTCTTCCGCTCACGCCCCAACATCGTGTAGCCCGCCTCCAGTGGTGTCGCGACAGGCGTGAATGGAGGGACGAATGGAGACGTGTCGTCTTCAGCGATGAGAGTCGCTTCTGCCTTGGTGCCAATGATGGTCGTATGCGTGTTTGGCGCCGTGCAGGTGAGCGCCACAATCAGGACTGCATACGACCGAGGCACACAGGGCCAACACCCGACATCATGGTGTGGGGAGCGATCTCCTACACTGGCCGTACACCTCTGGTGATCGTCGAGGGGACACTGAATAGTGCACGGTACATCCAAACCGTCATCGAACCCATCGTTCTACCATTCCTAGACCGGCAAGGGAACTTACTGTTCCAGCAGGACAATGCACGTCCGCATGTATCCCGTGCCACCCAACGTGCTCTAGAAGGTGTAAGTCAACTACCCTGGCCAGCAAGATCTCCGGATCTGTCCCCCATTGAGCATGTTTGGGACTGGATGAAGCGTCGTCTCACGCGGTCTGCACGTCCAGCACGAACGCTGGTCCAACTGAGGCGCCAGGTGGAAATGGCATGGCAAGCCGTTCCACAGGACTACATCCAGCATCTCTACGATCGTCTCCATGGGAGAATAGCAGCCTGCATTGCTGCGAAAGGTGGATATACACTGTACTAGTGCCGACATTGTGCATGGTCTGTTGCCTGTGTCTATGTGCCTGTGGTTCTGTCAGGTTGATCATGTGATGTATCTGACCCCAGGAATGTGTCAATAAAGTTTCCCCTTCCTGGGACAATGAATTCACGGTGTTCTTATTTCAATTTCCAGGAGTATACACTGACTCACCTTCTGCGATTTACAACAGGCAGTAATGTGATCATTTACTAAACAAAACTTTATAAGCCTCAGTCTTACGAACTCTTAATTTGAAGTTGGCAACAACACATTAATAAGCAGTTTTACTAGGAAAATTATTTTTAGCAAGCATCATTAACTCACTCTCTTGCCACCTTAACTTTCTTTTTACTATGTTCAAGAGGCATTAATTAGCAAAAACACTGGGCTTTAATGTTCTTTCAGTAAGGACACTCGGAAATCACTTTAGTTCATACGGAGAGGAACCTGAGAGGTGTTATGATAAGGAGAAAAATCAAGGTAGGTACATAAACTCAGTTATAAATTACCTTATATTTGAGCAGACTAACACATCCATTAAGCTGATCCTTCACTGTACATTGCTATAGTGCTCCATTACAGTAATTGCGCAATGTGGTTGCGATTGCATGTCGGTAGATAGAATTACAGGTAGAATTGCTGGACTCTGTCATTTCTTGGTGGCGATGATAGATACAAATTCCAGAATACTTCCAGCTATTTATCCATCCATCCGAGGCATTGGAAAGTGGCAGAAAAAAAACCTCTCTCGGAACCAGCACAATATGCAACTATTACATGGCAGTGCACAGTTTGGTAGCTCGTCCCCGACTGGTAGCTGGTCCCCGACTGACTCTTGTTCCACCTTTTCTACCTAGGCCAACCACAATTTGCGCGTGCTACACAGTTCCGTTCCCGAGGGGAACCACAACAACTTTTACATACAGAATAACTAAGAACCCTAAGTGAGGATCAGCAGTTTACATAACAGCAACCAAATTCATTAAACAACACAGAACATTTGCACATATTGACATTTCTACAAAAAATTATTCACACAGAAATTACAATTTATATATAGTAAGTTTTGTTCCCTCCAAATGGGAACAAAGAATTTAAATGACAGACACACTACTTTGCACAGAACCAAACCATGACATCAATGTTTTAACAAAGAAAGGAGTATACAATTCTATGTTATCGATTCAAACAAACACATTTACAGAAGCTCAATGATGTAACATTAAATGAAACAAAAGCAAAATAAATCAGTAGAGCACCAGAGGTATGGTGTTACAGAGTGGCAGGCGCTACACTTCGGTTTCCAAGGATCAGCCAGTGGCTGATGATTAGTGGGTGGCTGGACGATTTGGTGTTTAGAGCCAAATCATGAACTATGGTGAGATTACTTTGCGGTGTATGACAACTGGGAAGAAAAGCAGCAGGTTTCGTAACTTAACATCTGGCCAGGAATTCGAGTGATTATCATTGACCGAGCAGGCTTTGTATTTCCGGCATGACTGGGTGACGGTTTCTAAAATGGTCTACTGAGACAATGGTCACTCCCGTCCAAATTGTCCCTGATGGACTGTGCCAAACCAGTCAACCTCTGTTGGGATTGAAGTGCGTTTTCATGGCTGGTAGAACCCAATGAATGTAACAAACTGGGGCTAAATTCGGCCAAGACTTTTAATACAGTAATTAGACGGAAACCTCCTTTTAAAATATTATACCTTTAATGCTTTTTGTAAGAACCAACACCCAGGACTCATTTACGAAGGCCATTGTATTCATATCACTTATTCCACTGCGTGAGAATATGATTTACGTATATTAGTTTGCTGGGAGAAAACTCTCTCTCCGTCAGTCCAGACATTGCAGATAATTATAACAGTCAAAAGACTTATTAACTCTGTTGGCTTCATATTTGTTCCCTGCCAGTAAGGATCCTTTTATGACCACCTGTATTTGCTCATGTTACACTGCTGCGACTGGTGCACCATTCTTAGCAGACATGTCAAACTGTCCATGTTGATATAGCTATATGTCACTCATTTTCCTTCATGGTTCGATCATAGGAGCATAAAGACATGATTGCTCCATACTACTCCTATATCACATCTCCATTCCCTCAGTTCTGCCATTACTTAAAGATCTTGCATTGTGGTGATAAAATATATATTGTCTTTCAATCCAGGCTGCTGAACATGTGGTTTTTATACAGCTGGTTTGAAAGGTTTGATTAGTATATGCCAGCTATGTTTGTGTTTTTTACAGACGACACATCATGTGTGGCAGAGATGAAAGCAAAGACCCAAAACAGCTCATAGATTAGTACAAGTCAGCTTTTTAACTCTCGCAGTGTCTCAAGGATTTTCAGACTCCATCTGTACAAAATACTGTTTTGGTGCAAATCACGGAGTGTAAACGAAAAGCTCTTCAAAAAACTTTGTAGTGTAGGTAAGAAGTGAATATAATCTTGTTAGTACAGAAAAAACCTACGCATTATGTGGGTAGATCCCATTCCACCTCTATCACTCCCTCCTCACTACATGTTTGTGACTTAAGAAGGGCTGTGTAAGATGTTCAAATGGATCTGAGCACTAAGGGACTTAACATCTACAGGTATGGTCATTAGTCCCCTAGAACTTAGAACTTCTTAAACCTAACTAACCTAAGGACATCACATACATCCATGCCCGAGGCAGGATTCGAACCTGCGACCGTAGCAGTCGCGCGGTTCCGGACTGAGCGCCTAGAACCGCTAGACCATCGGCGCCGGCGTGTAAGATGTGCTCGTAAGGTTAGTGAGCAGTCTCAACCTGCTGACCAAACGTTTTGCTTCTTGGAACAAGTCTAGAGTTGCTGGTATAGCATATGCCTCATAGTGCTGACTAATCACATTTTCTTATTGGAATAAGCCACAGCTTGCAAGAATAATTCAATTATTTATGGTCCCATTAGTTACAATTGCGTGTACCAAGGATGATGTATGGGCAGTTAGTTACAAATGTAACAATGGTGATATGAAGGGCTATTTTTCATAAGTTCTGTGTAACAATGGTGATGTATAGGGAACTTCGTTACAATTTTGACGTGGAGTTCCAGTAGCTGACACCCACTATTAGTAGATTATTTTTCTTAACTTTTGAATAAAATGATGTATTCAGGGTAGTTGTAGTCACCATAATTCAGGGATAGGACTGGCACCATATCAACTGACGTCACTGCAATACCAGTACCGTTGGGGCCAATGGCAGTCGCCCTTCCCAGCGAACAATTTCTGCTCCACAACACTGTAAAGGATAATGGCCGTCATATAGTCAACTTACTATCATTGTCCAACAATAGTACCTAGGGTACGACAATCAGTGCATAAGCTGAACATCATTGCCCCACAATAGAAATGAGGTAACGGAGTCTTTCGCGACGGCGTACATGAATAAAACGTTCTCGGTTTTCCAGCCGCGTCAATTCAAATAAAATGCTCCAGCTTTCGATGACCATCTCCGCCATCGTCGTCAGGAGTTCACTGACTGCCGGGCCTCTTACGGTCTCTCGCTTATATAGGCATGATGACATCATCAGCAGCCAGTCACATCGATCCAATGTGGAGCGCGCGCGTTAAGTCAACCCGGGCAGGTCGGGGCAGCACCGGTGACGTCAGGTGGCCCCAGGGGGAGGCGCCACATTTGAAACTGCCGCTCCCGCGTCGCGCATCTGTCTCTGCTTTCTTTCGATGTAAGCATTGTCAGATGACCATCATTATCCCAATTGCATCTGGGACACGATAGCTGTCATACGTCAACAGGTCATTATTGCCTCCTGCATAAGATGAACATCACTGCCCCACAATAGAATTCAGGTAATGATAGTAAGCGTTGTTAGATGACCATCATTATCCCAATATCATATGGGACGATAGCTGTCATATATCAGCAGGTCATTATTGCCCCCCACCACTACCTAGTACTAAGTGGGCTAATGGTAGTGACCATAACTGAGAACACAAGTGCCTTATCTGTGGTTGCACAGATTCCACACATACGAGAAAGGCTCCAGTTGTTGCATTCATTGCATGTTGTTCAATATAGGTGAGTGTTGTACAGATGTATGGAAGCACACTATATCTGGAGTGGTACAAATTCCACTCATTGCCCACGCTATGCCGTGATCATCGTACTTTGCCCAGTATTGTTGGTTTTCACTGAAGTAAGACGAGTTTTTGATAGATAATGTAACGATCACAGTCCCTATAGTTTTCTCCATGTATTTAAGTCATATGGGGAAATTTGATGCCATTTCATGTAACAATGGTGATGTGTGGGATAATTCGTTGCAATTTTACTATAACATGGCTATTTGTGTGTCAATTTGTCACAGTTTTCTGTAATATATGGATGTATAGCGAACTTTCTTACAATATTACTTTAACAGAAGCATTTCGTTACAATTTTGTGTAACATAATTGGTGAATCGAGTGATCTGTTACAATTTTACTGTAATATAGCGATGTATCTGGCAATTTATTAAAATTTTTGCTGTTACATACTGAAGTATAAGTCAAATAAAGGTTTTGCTGTTGTGAGGCCTTAACCTCCTCTTATTTTAGTTCAAGATTTATATAAAGTAGATTCATATTACATGAGTTTCCTTTAATTTACATCTATGGTCACAAACTTTTTGTTAATAGATCTGATTATGGTCATTATAGACCGAGACCGATAATCTGTTGACAAAAAGTTTGTGACCATAGACGTAAATTAGAGGAAACTAATTGTATATACGGATCACTGTTTTATTCGCGACCATGTCGCAGCTTGTGAAACACGTTACATGATTTAATTTTTAAATGCAGACAGCAGGGCTTGAACTCCCAGGTCATGAAATCAGAGAAGCACGTTAAGTTACAAGTTTGGTAGTTGACTGAATTCTTATTCCCATAAAAATGGAAGAGAGGAATCCAACACTGGTGTGTGGAACTGCAGCGATGACTTTGGCCGTACATTCCTACGGTGATTGTAAGTCCCTCTGTCTCCTCTGTGCTGGACACGCTGATAGGAGGGGTTAAAATTTATTGTAAAATATTTTGCTTTGGAACTGCGTCTTGCATCTGCAAGGAGAGCATTCTAGGGGCTGGAAAAAGCACACTGCTCCACAATAAGGTGGCGAGCTTTACGATACTGAAACCAAGTTATTCTGATGTCAGATTATAATCTTGGCAGGTTTCGTTCTGCTTGGAAACTTAGGGTTTATTCTTTGGAGGGAAAAGAACAGGTGTACAAACTGGCTTCCAAAGTGTAACTGCCCATTTTGTTGCAGTTAGAAGTTTTCAATAAGCTGTAGGTTGCCATTTTGGACTAAATGACTTCTAGTAGCACTTATGGAGTGCTGAGGAGAACAACAGTAGGATTCTGTTTGCATCTGCTTCTGGCAAACTTGGTGAGGGCGAGACCTGCAGCTGCATCATGTTATCTGCTGTCATAACCAATGATGAAGTCATTTTAAGGATCCTGCACAATGTGATGAACTAAGTTCACATCAGAAGGAAGAGAGACAGGATTCAGTTCACAGTGAGATGGAAAGAGTGGAAAAAGGGGCATGGGCAATTAGTGATGATCTTTTAGCCGTCCTTTCCTGTCCTATTAGAACCAAGTGGTCACTCATTTCATGTCCAATTTGTAGTAAAATGTGTCGCAGTGTCAGAAGTAAAGTATCTGTGCTAGTTTCCTTCCTTAATTCATCCACGGTCTTCCTCCATTAATTATTGTGAATAAATGTCAAATTATAATTCTTTCTTTTGATTATTAAATTTGTATTTCTTCTTGTACCAAAATATTCGATGTTTTCTTTCAAGTATATGTGACACTTGAAACGGCCCTAATAGTGTATCACTTTATAAGTAAAGCAACGTTTCTGTATCACTGTTTTTTATTTAATAAGTTGTGAGATAACATAGTATTTGTTGAGATGATTAACTACTAATTAATTGTTAATTAGTAACATGATAGTGCTCTCTTTATGCATAGCAGCTTCATGATCACTAAGTTCACGGAAGCACCAACAGCATGGGATCCAGAGCATCAAGGACTGGAACAAATGTATGTCAAGCCCACGCGATTTAGCATCTAGCATACTGGCAATCCTGCAAGGTTTTTGTGATTTATCCCTTGTCAGGCGATACCTTGCAAAATCGTGATATGCTGGGTGAAGTATCAAGTAGTTTTCACTGTGTGGTAACATAAGCTACGAATTTCATAATTTTGTACTGCAAGAATAAATCACAGCATGGAAATCTTTAAAATGTTAGGCTGACTTTGAGATTGGTTCTAGGTGAATTAAGACAAGTTTCGACCAAATGGTAGCAGTGGAACGTGACTTCAGTTTAGTTTAACCTCTTCATCACTGTCTGTCAAAGTTTGTATATTTGTATGACACTTGTAAATGCCCAGATTGTCAAATACGACTGGGGCTGTAAAGTACGGCTTTTAGCAGGCTTAGTTCATATGGATCATGTCAGGTGGTATGTTCTGTTTGTGTCAGGTTTCTACAACGTCAGACAAGTACAAGCATGACAGAGACGCTGACAAAAGATCCTGCAGCTATTGTTGCCTGTATCTGCCACAGTTAACTTTAGACTATGACATGCAGACGTTACGGACTGGTTTTGAAAGCTGGGATGCTTTTCAAAGTGTCACAAAATTACTATAATTCGGCTAATTCTGAACACAACGCTAATTTGCGCAAAATTTATATCGTTCGGATATTTTTGAACATGGCACAGAATTCATATTGTTCAGGTACATTTGAACACAACCTCAATTTACGGATAATTCCAGTATTTCGTGTGTTTATGAACATGGCGACAATTTATGCAAAATTCAGATCATTCGGATACTTCTGAACATGGTACGAAATTCATATCATTTGGATACTTTTGAAATTCGCGCTAATTTGTTTTTCTTTTTGTTTTGTTTTTCAAAGGATAAAACTGAGGTGATTTTATCATTCTTGTATATTTGCGTACGCATAAAATCAATATTGTTTCAAACATTGCAATATTTATGGTAATTAATTATTGATGTCAATATCAACCTTGTAATTATGTGAGAAGAAAACGTCCACACAGTTTTCCATTTTGGGGATTCGGCTCCCAAGTGCATTATCTAGTGGTATATGTCAGGCATCCTGAGAGGGCAGTGAGCCATGCTTTGAGGATCGGTAACTCGTGTCTCGCTCCTGAGTTCCACAGATTTCACTGTCTAGGGCGACCACTGCTTCCGCACCAAGATCTCGTAATGTGAGAGGTGCGAGAACACGACGTTCTCGCTTGAAGAGGGCAGATCATGTTTAGCAGCCGAGGCAGGAGATATCCCATTTGGGAAAATGGACAAGCAGCCTGAGTCAGTGTTGGAGTACAGCTGATGATGCTGCTACCCGCAGTACATCAGACCAGTAGCACCTCATCAACCTAGGACTGCACAGGAGATTGAGTGGGCAGCAGCTTATGGAGGAGGGAACCAGCAGAGCTGGGAGTAGAGCCACAACACCTACGCGAGTCCACTACCGCTCACAAGCCCCATGTCAATTACTATACTCGGTGAGCGCTGTTTGAACAGATTTAAAACTGTGACTGCTCGGCTAAATTGAGTGAACTAGAATTATTTAGTTCCGGTGGGCATGGTGTATGACTAACACCTAGTAACATTCCGAAGCCGCACGGAGTGGTGGCATGGTTTGAGGCTTCATGTCACGAATTGCGAGGCCCCTCCCAACGGAGATTCGAGTCCTCCCTTCGGCATGGGTGTGTGTGTTGTTCTTATCATAAGTTATTTTAAATCATTTTAAGTAGTGTTTAAGTCTAGGGACCGATGACCTGAGCAGTATGGAGCCTTAGGAATTCACACACATTTGAACATTCCGTGTGTGACCCACGCTTAAGCTGCCATTCTAACTGCTATTTGGATTAACAAGTGTTAGCAGTACAGCTCAGTCTTCAATCTCTCACGGTGCACATTAACTCATGAGTCTTACTCTTGCTCTCCGTATTACGTAATGTGCATTTGGAGATTATTTAAATTGTGTTGTTATTGTGTGTCAAATGTTATCTGAACTTCCTCATGTAGTTTTAGTTCTTCATCGAGACTAATTTGTGCGGCATTAATAACTTGTTCTGCTAGTTACGTTTTGCTTATCACTGAGCCAATCATGTCTGCTTTAGGAAATAATAGTATATTTGCAACTTCCTCAACTATTACCAAGCTGTTATTTTTCAAAAATGGTTCAAATGGCTCTGAGCACTATGGGAATTAATATCTGAGGTCATCGGTCCCCTAGAACTTAGAACTACTTAAACCTAACTAACCTAAGGACATCACACACATCCATGCCCGAGGCAGGACTCGATCCTGCGACCGTAGCAGTCGCGCGGTTGCGGACTGCGCGCCTAGAACCGCTAGACCACCGCGGTCGGCTGTTATTTTTCGTTCATTGAACTATGGATGTGGGACACTATTGTGCAAACTGGGCACCTGCCCCCATTTGGATTCTATTACATAGTGTTATATCAAGGAAAGGGTCCCCATTTTATTCATTCACCAGTTTAAAACAATCTGAGTTCAGCTGTGCATTTGCATTTATTACATGTGTTTTAAGATACTTTGTATATGTTCCAGAAGTGCCTCGTTCTTGAGTTCTCTGACCAGTGTGTGGTGAGGTCGATCCAGTCTAGTGGGCAACAACTGTGGTATGAATCCCGGCTCCTAATGTGTCTCTGGGGAGCGGGATGATTACGTTCAGCCGAAGCATCTGGTCCTTGTTATTGTATCAGCAAACTGTTTTCTTGTTTGTCAGTTGAACACAGGACTGAGAGATATAATAAAGTGTGCTGCTGCTCTGGATGATATTCAGCTTACCACCGCCCGGTTTTTCCACTCCCCCAGCATCCACTGACGGCTACCCATGTACACTCCTGGAAATAGAAAAAAGAACACATTGACACCGGTGTGTCAGACCCACCATACTTGCTCCGGACACTGCGAGAGGGCTGTACAAGCAATGATCACACGCACGGCACAGCGGACACACCAGGAACCGCGGTGTTGGCCGTCGAATGGCGCTACCTGCGCAGCATTTGTGCACCGCCGCCGTCAGTGTCAGCCAGTTTGCCGTGGCATACGGAGCTCCATCGCAGTCTTTAACATCGGTAGCATGCCGCGACAGCGTGGACGTGAACCGTATGTGAAGTTGACGGACTTTGAGCGAGGGCGTATAGTGGGCATGCGGGAGGCCGGGTGGACGTACCGCCGAGAGCTCAACACGTGGGGCGTGAGGTCTCCACAGTACATCGATGTTGCCGCCAGTGGTCGGCGGAAGGTGCACGTGCCCGTCGACCTGGGACCGGACCGCAGCGACTCATGGATGCACGCCAAGACCGTAGGATCCTACGCAGTGCCGTAGGGGACCGCACCGCCACTTCCCAGCAAATTAGGGACACTGTTGCTCCTGGGGTATCGGCGAGGACCATTCGCAACCGTCTCCATGAAGCTGGGCTACGGTCCCGCACACCGTTAGGCCGTCTTCCGCTCACGCCCCAACATCGTGCAGCCCGCCTCCAGTAGTGTCGCGACAGGCGTGAATGGAGGGACGAATGGAGACGTGTCGTCTTCAGCGATGAGAGTCGCTTCTGCCTTGGTGCCAATGATGGTCGTATGCGTGTTTGGCGCCGTGCAGGTGAGCGCCACAATCAGGACTGCATACGACCGAGGCACACAGGGCCAACACCCGGCATCATGGTGTGGGGAGCGATCTCCTACACTGGCCGTACAACTCTGGTGATCATCGAGGGGACACTGAATAGTGCACGGTACATCCAAACCGTCATCGAACCCATCGTTCTACCATTCCTAGACCGGCAAGGGAACTTGCTGTTCCAACAGGACAATGCACGTCCGCATGTATCCCGTGCCACCCAACATGCTCTAGAAGGTGTAAGTCAACTACCCTGGCCAGCAAGATCTCCGGATCTGTCCCCCATTGAGCATGTTTGGGACTGGATGAAGCGTCGTCTCACGCGGTCTGCACGCTCAGCACGAACGCTGGTCCAACTGAGGCGCCAGGTGGAAATGGCACGGCAAGCCGTTCCACAGGACTACATCCAGCATCTCTACGATCGTTTCCATGGGAGAATAGCAGCCTGCATTGCTGCGAAAGGTGGATATACACTGTACTAGTTCCGACATTTTGCATGCTCTGTTGCCTGTGTCTATGTGCCTGTGGTTCTGTCAGTGTGATCATGTGATGTATCTGACCCCAGGAATGTGTCAATAAAGTTTCCCCTTCCTGGGACAATGAATTCACGGTGTTCTTATTTCAATTTCCAGGAGTGTATTATATGGTAACAGGCAGTGGTTGCTTTGAAAGAGGGTCTAATTGAGCATCATTTGTAATAAGAAAAAAAATCTGGGTAATTTGGATTAAGCTTTTCTTTCACAATTATTGTTGCTTGTCATGTTTGCCGCTGTGTTTAGTGGTACCAATGTCGCCTACAGCGGCAATCTGTCTGCGCAACTGGCATCATAACTGTGGGCTAATCCCACAACGGGACTTGAATATGAGTTCAACAAATGTTAGATAAAAATCATTAAAATGCATACATCTCCTCTGTAATAGTAAGCTCCAGGCTTGCTCGAAGGCAATTGTTGGGTTGGGTGGTTTTGGGGAAAGAGACCAGACAGCGAGGTCATCGGTCTCATCGGATTAGGGAAGAACGGGGAAGGAAGTGGGCCGTGCCCTTTGACAGGAACCATCCTAGCATTTGCCTGGAGCGATTTAGGGAAATCACGGAAAACTTAAATCAGTATGGCCGGACGCGGGATCGAACCGTCGTCCTCCCGAATGCGAGTCCAGTGTTTAACCACTGCGCCACCTCGCTCGGTCGACG
Source organism: Schistocerca gregaria (assembly GCF_023897955.1). NCBI lineage: Eukaryota > Metazoa > Arthropoda > Insecta > Orthoptera > Acrididae > Schistocerca > Schistocerca gregaria. The sequence goes on along the minus strand of NC_064926.1, from coordinate 342,912,808 downwards.
GCAAGGAATTAGAGACATATACACATAATGTTGGTATCCAAAGTCCATTAGCCACCTCACCACTAGGAGGTACACAATCATGTTAAATTTTCCTTTTACTAATAACACTTGGAAGCGTAACGCAAAAACGACACTTCGGTGCTGTAAAGCAATGTTCTGCTCCCATATAGGCAAGATACGGCCAAGCTGGCCAGACTCTACTCACGTGTCAATACAGAAGCAAACAGTAATACTTCACTGATTAGCCACAAGGCTGTTACACATAAATCACGTTAAGTACTCAAATAAACCACGGGGCTCCTGAAACACTATTGAAATAATAGTGGTTATTAAACCCCTTTTTTTTCACGAAAACCAGAAACTCAGTGTTCAGTTGGCCCAATGGCGTCAATCACACGCCCACAAGGACACACACAATAAGTGAATCACTGAAAAAATTACTTTACCAAAAGCACTAAAGCCAAGTCTTAATCCGGCAACACCCCTAACGCTGCACGATACCAAATAATGACAATAAACTATTCAACTTGACGCTGGAACGAGATATCCGCAGAAGCGCGTGTGACCTACCAACACCTAGGCCTCGTATGATGACAATAAAGCCACCGAAGCAGAAGGAAATCGCGTCCCTGTCTCGAACCAGCAGAACAGCAACGTGTCAACCGCAGCCAATACGAGGCTGTCAACATTACCAAACAAAAAACAGCAAACAAATTTGATAGCAACCAGCCTACACAGTAATACTGAAACAGGCAATTAATAATTTTTTCAAGGAAAGTAAATATTAAAACTTCAGTATAGGAGCTTCCAGACCATAAACATTCCACGTTAAGCTTCCTAGCAATAACAAGGAAGAATGTGCAAGACTATTTAAAAGAATACTCACTTAAGAATCAAACAAGATTGAATAAGTCAAGGTATTCCTTTACTGGGGCCTCTAAGGGACTAATAGACACTGTAATCTGTATACGCACCAAATGGCAGATGGCCAGTTAAAATGTACAACTGTAATCTGAAAGGCTCCTCAACACAACAGTGTGCAAATACAAACACGCACGCACACGTGAAAAACGCGCGAGTACTCTCAGACTGAGCGCATACATCTTCAGTTACAGGCCTAATCCAGAAACTTGCCGCAGGAAGGGGCATGAGGTCTACAATAGACATTATAATCAGTAGTACCAAACAATGATAACAAACAACGATCCCAAGTAACAAATAAACATAGCAAAATACTTGCTTGGCGCTTACAGAAACCTCCAGGTTGATAATCACCACCCCAAAAGGCGTCACAGATGGGCAGAGACGAACGGGATTCCTAACGGGCTCAAACCAACAGTCCTTAAGTGCAGTACTTACTGAAAGGTCTTCATAAATAATTGCAAATAGTTATCAAGGAAGCCAATCGCTTCAGGACTCCAGGTAGGCACAAGATAATTCTGTACTGCTGCTCGTAGCTTTTAAAAAGTTGCTCAATACGTCTTCGGTGTATTTAGTACACCACAATTTACCTATGCCCTTCGTAACCAGGTTGCACACGACGAGAGCCGCTCCTTGCCTGCTGCACTCGCCGGTAGCAACGGTCAACGCTGCAGAAAACCTCGATCTCACATAGCCCAAAGGTTATCGGTGTTAAATCGGACGCCGAGTACTCGGGCACACTCGTTCAGCTCAGTGTCCCACACACCACTCACTATTACACAGCCTCAAAGAGACCACATAACCGTGCAAATATGATCCGACGAGGGCCAGAATTGATGGAACGTGCGCACAAGTGGCGCCGCGCCGCTAGGATCGCGCTCGCCCCCTCATAGAAACCGCCACGGCTCAATTAGGCGAAGTATAAAATCGTGCAAAAGGAATTGGAAGCGTGAGGAAGTGTTAGGAAATCCAAGCTTTCGCCTTTGTGTTTTCCGTTTGTGAAACACCTTTTCTACAAGAGAAAAGGTACACAAGGGGGATACGACGAATAGTGTTGAAATAGGAGCTATGGGCGACTTCGTCGCGTTCCATGTAGGGGACACTGTTCACATGGAAAAAAGTTTACCGTAGACAGACCGAGCTGTGCGTAGTACGATTCAGCAGCAACACTAAGAGGATGTGTTTCAGTGCACTCTCAAGACGGGCAGATACATGTTTATCAACTCATGCATTAACGCCTCTGATTATTATTTGCTATGGTTTGCAAGACTTACCACGCTAAATTATGTGTTACAAACAGTCGTAATAAGAAAGCCATAGCGACGCTGTTATCGTACCGTTTTAACCAGAGATTTCGCAGAAGTGTATTTGCCAGCATATCTTCTATTGCACTGCTCGTAACATGGCAAGCTACAGAGTATTCTTTTGGTATTGTGGTAAAAGGTGAGTTACACTTAATTCAACACGTACTGTCATCAATTGTCTCTTTGGTCGCTATAGTGACAATTATACGAAAATACTGTGACTGTTTAGTTTAAAATATCCGTTTCATTCAAAATTTATCATTGCTGAGTCTAACAGCAGTAACAGTAATTTACAATGTTCTGGTCACTTCACTAGATAATTTTACACATCTTTGAGGGGCCGCTTTGTTGCAGTACTTTCAAGGTTCGTTCCTTCGAAATGTGATGACAGTAAATAGCAAATAGTACCGAAGAATTTCAGGTGGAATTTCTCAATGTGAGTTTTTCACGGTCCACGTTCCAGAGTTGAGTGCAGTCAGTATTGGTACGTTTAGTGGAACAGAGAATTGCGCCGAATATTTTATTGTTAAATACAACGACGAGATCATTTTTCTACTTTCGCCCTTGCTGTTCAGTCTATACATCGAAGAAGAAATGATGAAAATACAAAATAGGCTCAAGTATGGGAATAAAATTCAGGATGAAAAGATATCAATTATAAAATTACCTAATGTCATTGATAGCCTTAGTAAAAGTGAAGAGGAATAGCAGGCCTCGTGAATGGAATGAAAAGTCTAATGAATAAGGAGTACGGACTGAGAGTGAACCGGAGAAATATTTACGTAATGAGAAGTAGCAGAGATGCGAGTAGAAAGGAACTTAGCATCGGAATTGGTGCTCACGTTAAAGATATCTGCTACCTTGAATGCAAAATAAACCATGATGGGTGAAGCAAGGAAGGCACAAAAAACAGAGTAGCACGGATAAAAAGGGCTTTCCTGAACAAGAGAAGTCTACTGGTGTCGAACGAACGCCTTGTTTAGAGGAAGAAGATTCTAAAACTGTACATTTGGAGCACTGCATCTGCAAGGTGTTGTTTGCTTTAATCATAAGTACGTGTCTGAGTTAAGCTAAACGTTATTATTTTCATATAAATAAAAGTCTTATCTTCCCAATACCCTTCTAATCATTAGCAATCCTTAATTTTTATATATGAATTATTGAATTTATTCATAGCACTTTTGTTGCCTATGCCTGTGATCATTTTCAGAGCTCAAATTAATAAACTTAATAAGATTGAACCTTAAATTTGTGGTGTACCTATGTACTACCACAACAAAATAAAAATAGTGAATAGCTGAGGGAGTATGAATGAGAACAGTGACGGATATAACTTTGTAAGTAAGCTGTTTAGGATTTTTTATTGGTAACGCCGCCTCCACGTAGCGCTCTGTATGAAAATCACTGGCTGTGCCGTGTGCAGTCTGTGGCTGGTTTGCATTGTTGTCTGCCATTATAGCTTTGGGCAGTTGGCTGTTAGCGGCGCGTAGCGTTGCACAGTTGGAGGTGAGCCGCCAGCAGTGGTGGATGTGGGGAGAGTGATGGCGGAGTTTTGAAATTTGTAATAATTGGTGTCACGAACTGATATATATATATATATATATATATATATATATATATATATATATATATATATATATATTATGACTATTAAGGTAAATACATTGTTTGTTCTGTATTAAAATCTTTCATTTGCTAACTATGCCTATCAGTAGTTAGTGCCTTTAGTAGTTTGAATCGTTTATTTAGCTGGCAGCAGTGGCGCTTGCAGTATTGCAGTAGCTTGAGTAATGAAGATTTTTGTGAGGTAAGTGATTTGTGAAACGTAAAGGTTAATGTTAGTCAGTGCCATTCTTTCGTATGGAGTTTTGGAAATCAGATTGCGTTGCGCTAAAAATATTGTGTGTCAGTTTAAGCACAGTCGTGTACAATTTTTCGAAGGGGACGTTTCATATGGCGACCCTGCCAGGATACGAACCTGGAAATATTAGATCATGATTTTTAAAGTACGTTTTAGGTAGATGACACTTTTGACATGAGCAGAGAATTTTTTATGTTTTGAAGTTACTGGAGGAAGCTACGACGATTTTGAGAATTTGACTGAGGTGTTATGATGTTATTATTACGACGATGATGTGAATTATGCTGCTGAGGTATGTTTAAGCTGATGCTATATGCGTCATTTGGTTATGCTACATATCTGTTATGATGAAATATTGAAGAAGTATCGACGAATAAGGTAAGGAATAATGAGTAGTGGTTAGGGACTCTGGTTTGTGAAAAAGGATGTTGGAAACCAAGAATCGTACTTTAAGAGTTATGAAATGTGTGTACATGCGTGAATGTATTACAATGCCCACGATAATGTTTTGGACACTTTTATATTAATAGAATTTTGTTTCTACAGATGTGTAACGCAAATTCTTGACCTGTGAAATTTTTTATATGAGACTGCCACTGTAGCGGAAACTGGTGTCGTAAATATTTCGGTAAGACAGTTAAGTGACCACTTGCACGTAATGCGTCGTGGGCACCCAGCTGGGGACAGCCACCTGGAAACAAGCCATTAGTGTGTACCTTTCAGAAGCACAGGTGGAGAAAAAAAAAGACCATTATCCTCGCTATTGACAGTCCTTTGTAGAAAGCATCGCAAATATGACACCCTCAAACTTGAAAACATGTGATTACACTGTGGAGCTCTTAATTTATGATATTTACTAACATGCCTAATGACATGATGAGAAACATTTTACATCTATTGTCTTTCTAGTTGAGAGAATTTTTTTGCCATTGCAGACGCCATTTGCCTAGTGAATGACGTTTCATATGTTGCTTTATATTTGCTCATTTTGTTTAATATCTAGTTTCTTGCTGCACTGCAGCATTGGTTAAAGTAAAATTTAATACATGTACTAATATAAATATTTTCTGTCTACTAACCCAGTAAAGAATCATTTTATGATGTACTTTCGTAGAAAAGGAGGAACACAAATAGACATTTCCCCTCACAGAAAATGTATAGTTAATTTTTAACGATATGGTAACTTATCTGCTAGCGTATGTTCTCGTGATGCATCACTTTAGTGTTAAGATGTGACATAGGTATTAAACATTTTTTCTGCTTCAGCTTTGTTATGTTTAGGTATAAGTTATTACATTTATTGCTGCTTGCTATGCTTACTTGCATTTTTTAGTCATTGCTGTTTGTGTTAATTGTTTTGTGCTGCTGCATTGCCTCGTCCCTTAGTTTATCATCTGAGCTCAGTAGATTTAAGTTAGCTTAAGAGGGGGTAGACTATATAAGAATCTAACTATGATGAATTGGAAGAAAAGCATTGAGAAGCTATAAGAAAATGGTTTGGCCAAAAAAGTAGTGTACAGTGGAGAAAAACTATTTTTGAAAGAGGATGTGAACAGAATACAGAAAGCATGCTTGGATAGGATTTTTTTGGAGGAAACAAATGTTGAGATACGACGAAAGATCTACAGAATGAAGTTTTGGGTTAAACTGCAGTACCAAATGTTTCCCTGAAAACATACCCTGTCCTTTCCTTTTGTGTATCCCACTATATGTTTGTGTACCCTTGTGTATTTGTTTTCTTCCTGTCTCTGTGTACTGTTTCATAGAATTTTTTCTCTTCTAATACTAAGCTACATTCACTATGAAGAGGAATACTGTTATCCTCAAATATAATTTGCATTAGTAACATGTTATTTATTTCATAAAGATGTTTACACATTATTTATTCTGTTTTGTTCTAATGCTCATGTGTGAAGTTGATGTTTCAAAAGTTATTCTGATCCTTTATGTATGTACTTATAATTTTTGTAACACTGATGTATTTGCTATTTCGATTCTTTTGTAAAGCCTGTACTACTACAAATGTTATCTGAATTGTTATGTTCTTTAAAGATGTATTTTGTACCTTTGTTATTCTATTCTTATGTTATAAAATTGTAATTGACACCAGTTCATCAAATTAAGTAACTTGTAAATTACATTTCACTGCACACGTTTCTGTTGGTCATAGTATATGGACAATATGTGAGAAGTAGGGACTGATAATGTTTGCACATGTGTTAATAATTCAGTAAGGGACTGGATAACAGCATTGCTGGTTGTAAGGACATTTCAAAAACAATTTTTGTGAGTGCACAAGTGGTGGTTATGGACTTGCTATATTATCTGCAAGACTCTTCAATGGTGATTGTGCGCCTGCACAGTCGCAACAGATGGCTGCTGGCTAGCTCTACAAGAACTACAGTGGGTCTACACTTTTGATGACCCACCAATACCATTATTTATACAAGGACTGCAGTGGGTCTGCACCTCTGGTGTCCCACCAATACCGTAATCTCTACCAGGACTACAATGGGCCTACTCTGTGACGACCTACCTACCAATATTCTTCAAAACTTCGACTGACTCTGCTGTGGGTTTCCTCTGTTGTGGCCCATTACCTGTCTGCATGTCAAGAGTCAGCACTGTCTTTCCGTTGGAAGGACAACACTACTTCTTCAAGACTGCTTAGAGATCCACTACTTCCAAGTGCAATTTTTTTTTATTGCTCAGACTTTGAGAAAAACACTGCAATTTTACTGTGATGAATGATCAGGACTGTCTTTATGGACTCTGAGAATATTTTAGCTTTTGACCAACATTGTATCAATAAGTGTGTGTATTTGATATCTTTGTTATTGTAATTATGAAAAATTTTATCAAATCATTATTGGCCAGTGCCCAAAATAATTTGTAAAATTGTTTGTGGGGAGCATGGGGGCTATGTAAGTAGGCTGTTTAGGATTTTTTTATTGGTAACGCCGCCGCCACGTAGCGCTCTGTATGAAAATCACTGGCTGTGCCGTGTGCAGTCTGTGGCTGGTTTGCATTGTTGTCTGCCATTGTAGCTTTGGGCAGTTCGCTGTTAGCGGCGCGTAGCGTTGCGCAGTTGGAGGTGAGCCGCCAGCAGTGGTGGATGTGGGGAAAGTGATGGCGGAGTTTTGAAATTTGTAAGAATTGGTGTCACGAACTGATATATATATTATGACTATTAAGGTAAATACATTGTTTGTTCTGTATTAAAATCTTTCATTGGCTAACTATACCTATCAGTAGTTAGTGTCTTTAGTAGTTTGAATCTTATATTTAGCTGGCAGTAGTGGCGCTCGCTGTATTGCAGTAGCTTGAGTAACGAAGATTTTTGTGAGGTAAGTGATTTGTGAAACATAAAGGTTAATGTTAGTCAGTGCCATTCTTTCGTAGGGAGTTTTGGAAATCAGATTGCGTTGCGCTAAAAATATTGTGTGTCAGTTTAAGCACAGTCGTGTACAATTTTTCGAAGGGGACGTTTCAAGTTTACAAAATAAGTCACTTTTTATTAATTCTTTTGTAACTGCAACTGGCTGATAAATCTTACACAAAAAATGACAGACACAAATCGTAAAAGAAATGGAGTTTGATTGGTAAAACATACATTGGGAGCTATTCAAATTCTCCCCATAATTAACCCCTTTCAGAATACAGTCTTACTTACATTAGTCCACTGTGAGTCCCAAACCCATTCAAATGGAATCAACTACGACCAAGTATACCACAACTACAGTTTACCTGAGAACAGGGAGCCGGTCAGCAGCATTTTCCCCTTTCACCCTGATCCTGGCGGCACAAGAAACGGGGCCGCTGTGAGCGAGGAGTGGGGCGTTGTGGCAGTTGTAATGTGCAAACTACGTGGTTTAGCGTTCTGATTATCAGAACACAGGAAACTTCTGTATCTGAGTCCTGAAACCTCAGCTTACTTCAGTGTCAGGTGTACCCGGTTGCTGGCCTGGCCTATCCAATTTTACTCAAAGGCATATCGGGGCCTGCTGGTTATCAGACAGCCGACTCAAGACGAGTAGGTGCACCCTTGTGACACACGATATGTCCGAGGTGATATTCAGTTCCACTATCAGTAGAGTTGGAAACATGAAGATGATGATGACGTTTGGTTTGTGGGGCGCTCAACTCCGCGGTTGTCAGCGCACATACGAATTCCCAATTTTTATACAGTACAATTTTTTTCACAATCCAGTTTAGTCACAGCTAGGAATTATGATGAAGATAATGATGAAATGATGAGGACAACACAAACACCCAGTCCCCAGGCAGAGAAAATGCCCAACCCGGCCGGGAATCGCACCCGGGACCTCGTGATCCAGAGGCAGCATCGCTAGCCACTAGACCACGAGCTGTGGACAGTTGGACACAGGCACTGGCTCTTAGTCCACTCCAAGATACAGATCACAAGTCTCACCCACTAGGGAAAGGCCTGAAGTTCTCCACCAGGGTAGGACCAGAAAATAAAAAAGCCAAGAATCGCCACCACATTCCGCCGAACGTCGGTAGGGAAGCCGAATCAGCAAAACGTGGAGACGCCGAATTGGCAAAAAGGAAATCGCCTCCATTGCACAAACTAATCGAACTATCTTCTACTCATTTATCTTCCCTATTGACTGTTCTGTTGGCCTGGTAGCCAATCAAAACATATCGCCAGGGTTCCCACGCTCAAGGATCAAACCTCCACTTCGCATATCCTCAGAGGAGCCAATCAGCAAAACTCTCTTGTCTGAAACAACAAGGCCGGATGCGGTGGCCGATCGGTTCTAGACACTTCAGTCTGGAACCGCGCGATTGCTACAGTCGCAGGTTCGAATCCTCCGTCCGGCATGTATGTGTGTGATGTCCTTAGGCTAGTTAGGTCTAAGTAGTTCTAAGTTCTAGGGGACTGATGACCTCAGATATTAAGTCCCATAGCGCTCAGAGCCATTTGAACCGTTTTGAAACAACAAGATTTTGAAGCCGGGAGACTTAGTTTTGATGGTAGGCACGGCCATGTTTTGGCAAAAAATTGTCTGCCTCTACTGGACATGAATCCCTCACTTAAGGAGATATCTAATCTTTCCAGGCCGACCATTTCCAATTTCTGAAAGAAGGCTGTTAAGCTTCCGAGATAGTCATGCCCATGACATATATGTATTTGCCGCTCGCTAAAATCCTGCCTCCACTAAACACGTACACCAGCTACTCTGTCTGTATCATCCCGGTTTCTAACATGAGAATGTCCAGAGCTTTATGACATTCCCACCATTTCCACAAAAGCTCCGTTAATAGCAGTCTCTCCTAAATGGGTACTTCCCCACACTCTCCGTCAGCTGGCCACCATTGTGACGGACTGCCGCCTGGACCAGGTTCTGCAAACTCTTCTCTCCGGCCTTAAGCAAACGAAGAAAGGGCTTCGGCCGGAATTCCCTCTGCAGATACGATCCACAGGACGCTGCTCCCCAGAATCACTCACACAACCAGATAGTTGCACTCAGCATTTATGGCCCGAAATTCATCTCTCTCCCTGTTCTCCATCGTCCCCATTACGGCCCGTCAGGTACAACTCCTCTACAGGTCACACATGCAGTTATAGGAACATGCTGTCCACAATTTCCCCATGTAAAAAAGTCTTAAATCACAGATACCAAATTTAATGCTACGGAACATCGAGATAATGACTTAAAATATGAATGTAATCTGGCTGACATTGTTGTTAAAGTGAGGGTTAAGTGAGGCTTAAGTGATGTGTCAAATCTCACATTCTATGATAGTCAGATGTGGAGCAGAAGAGAATCGAAGCGACTGAGATATGGTGCGTCAGAAGTATGTTGAAAAATAGGTGGACCCATAAGATAAGGTATGAAGTTCTCCCCAGAATCAGAAAATGGTTCAAATGGCTATGAGCACTATCGCACTCAACTGCTGTGGTCATTAGTCCCCTAGAACTTAGAACTACTTAAACCTAACTAACCTAAGGACATCACACACATCCATGCCCGAGGCAGGAGTCGAACCTGCGACCGTAGCAGTCGCACGGTTCCGGACTGCGTGCCTAGAACCGCGAGACCACCGCGACCGGCTCCCCAGAATCGGCGAAAAAGGAAAACATGGAAAAAACTGACGAGAAGGGACAGGATGGTAGGATGAGTGTTAGGACATTAGTGAATAACTTTCAATACACTAGAGGGAGTGACAGAGGATAATAACTGTGGGGGAAGACAGAAGCTGGAATAAGTACGAAATAACTGAGGCTGAAGGTTGAGAGAGGTGATGAATTCGTGGCGGACTGCATAGAATCAGACGGTAGATTGATGACTCAAATAAAAAGATAGTTCTTAAATCGGACTTTAATTTCATTAGGTCTGATTGATACAATATTACCTACCAACCACTTGGGCTCACTTAACTTCCCCTAACCCCCATCGCCACTCCATTGTACATTGGGTCGTTATCTACATTGCTTCAGTGCGAGATTATTTACTGAGTTGCTACTTTAAATTATTAAAAAAAAACTAGTAATTTCTAACTACGAGAGAAGTGTTAAAGCGAACAACATACTACACTTCTACTGTACGACATCAAAAAATGTAAAACTTTTTCAAACAACTTACCGGAATTCAGCCAGGTAATATTTACAGTGACCGTCGATATTTCACCAGGAGCACGACCCGCCATTTTCAAGGCACAAACTGCAGCGAACAGGCGATGTACAGGTAAACATACAACCTCGGTTCTTTGAGTAGTTCAGGAAAAATGACACACATACCGAACACTAGTGCCACCAAAGATGACCAAAGTCAGAAGTATCGATAGTGAAAGACTAAGAACTAGCAAGTGAGGTAACATTGACTCTGTCCATCTGTTTTTTGACATGGGAAAGAACAGGATTATAAGCAGAGTTTAAATAAAAACCTCCACCCCTGTTTACAAGGTTGCTCGCTAATTTAATCTCAACAGCATCCTTAATAACATTGTTCCAATAACTGGACGAGCATGCCAATATCTCGGTATTGTTATATAAATTAAAGTGACCAGTATCCAAACAATGTTCGGCAATAGCAGATCTTCTTGGTTGCTATAATCGTGTGTGTCCTTTATGCTCAGTACATCGGTCCTCTACGGTCCTGATGGTCTGACCAATATATGCCAAACCACAGATACAAGCGTTGCGATATACACCCGCCTTATACAAATCAAGGTCATCCTTAACACAACCCTAAATCTCTCTAGTTTTAGATGCAGGTCTTAAAACACGTTTCAGATCATATTTCCGTAAAATCGACCGATCCTGCGACAAACCACTTTTCTTCAGGCGGCTATTGGTCTTTATCTGAAGACTTTTCTTGGTGTCAGCATCGATCCTGCGATACGCTGAATCAGATAATAAACCTTGTATCTTTTGTACATAATCCTGTTTGTTTAAAACCACGGTGGCATTGCCCTTGTCCGCAGGTAAAGTTGCAATGTCAGGATCAACTTTGAGAGAGTCAACTTCGAGAGAGCGCAAAGGAACCTTCTCTGCTGCTGTTACATTACTCATGGGTGGACGAGCCCTACTCAACACACGATACGCTTCCCTCCTAAACTCCTTGGTAGTTTGCCAACTGCCTCTTGAAATGAACTAATAAAATCAACTACCAGCAAACTCTTCGGTTTGGGTGCAAAATTTGAACCCTTCCATAGCACGGATAAGGTTGTGTGGTCAAAAGACTTCTCTGTGAGATTTATTACAGAACGTCGAGATATAAAATCAGACTCCCAGCCATGGAAACGTTCTAATATTGCCAAATACCGAGCAGTAATAGATCTGTATTTCAAATCAAACTGAGTCCATGAAGCACCGTCCAACCAATCCCAAGTGAAATCAGACAATTTCGAAGCAAACCTTAAACAGAAACAGTCTGATAGTTGTCACCATCCGTCTCAAAATGAAGGGTACTTCATACCTTGGTACACAGGGCACATGTCATTTCTTCAGAATGGTTATAGCGAAAGATAGATTGAACGTGCGTTGTGCTGTCGGTCAACTGTGAATCGGGTGACTGATGATAATACTGAATCGACACCCAAGTCTACCGTCTTTTGCCTTACGCAGAAAGCACTTCCTTCAAGATCGGTCGTATTTTACGGAAATACGATGTGAAATGTTTTCCGATCGCCGTCTAAAATTAGATTGCTTTTGGGTTGTGCTAAGGATGATCTTTATTTGCTTAAAGCGGGTGTATATTGGATTCCTGGTACCTGTGTCATGACATACATTGGTCAGACCATCAGGACTGTGGAGGACCGATGCACAGAGCATAAACGGCACGCACGATTACAGCAGCGAAGGAGATCTGCTGTTGCCGAACATTGTTTGGATACTGGTAACCTTGAGTTATATAAAAATAGCGAGAATTTAGCATGCATGTGCAGCTATTGGAAGAGCGTTATTAAGGATGCTGTTGAGATTAAATTAGCGAGCAACCTTCTAAAAAGGGGTGGAGGTTTTCGTTTAAACTCTGCTTCGAATCTGTTCTTTCCCTTCCCAAAAAACAGATGGACAGAGTCAATATTACCTCACTTGCTAGTTCGCAGTCTTTCACTGTCTATACCTCTGACATTGGTTCAGTGTGTGTGTATTATCTTTCATGAATTACTCCAAGAACCGAGGTTTTAAATTTGCTTTTACATCGCCTGTCCGTTGCAGTTTGTGCCTTGAAAATGGTGGGGTGTACTCCCGCCGAAATATCGATAGTCGCTGTAAATATTACCTGGCTGAATTCCCATAAGTTGTTTGAAAATTCTATACACCAGGAGAACTTCAGCTCTTACAAATGTAAATCTGTTGTTATTTGTCCCTCTGCCTTCTCCGCAGGATGTCAGAACGACACACATTGAGGTATTTCTGATAGGTAAAGGTAGTACGTCTAGTTTTACGAAACAACTGGAAGACGTGGTGGTGGTGGAGAAGATGACCTGCGACGCAGCCGGACATTCCAGGTAAGTTGTTTACGAGTTCACTTGACTGTCCGTTGTTTTGCCAGTGCTCTGAGATCTAGGACTTAACGACGTCTCTAAAGCAGGGACTGTTATTAGAAATTCCCATAATGACTGCGAGACGGAGTGTTTTCGGCGTTTCGTGCGCCATTACTGCAGCGCGATAAATCGTTTTACGAGCTGGAATATGGCGCTCCACAATCAGCGGTTCACGAAGGCACGCACACGCACAGCGTCGGATGAGCTGTCAGAAAGACTCGGTTTCACCTAATTCTTGTTTCTCCGTGTACTGCACTCCTAAGTACATTGACAAAGGGTCTGAAAACTCCTGTATTGTCACAGGAGACTATACTGATCGAAACTATTGTACATTCGAAGTCCATACAGTCAGATACCAGGTAACAGAAACTAGCAGAGATGTGGCCTATTTTACATGTATCTATAACGGTCATATTCAGTAGTATATTCAGTAGCATAGCCAATTTTCCTTTTGTCGTCATTTACTCATTTTTCAATAGCTGTGTTCGAATCTGTACTAAGCAGTCTGTCTTTGAAACTGTTATCAATCGTAGCACTCCCAACTGTGTCCTTCATCGATCATTTCGTATATACCACACTTAACATTGAACATTCCTTTCTATTAACGGATGATGCGGAATTCAAAGTTTGTGACAGGCAACTGCAACAACAGACAGGAGTGATCAGATGCATATCCTGGAGCTTTGATGTCTACCAGAGGACCTCTCGGCATTTTCAAATAATATGTTACATTCCTTAGGAATTTTGATGTGAAATGAGAACGACTAATAACGCTTCTCAATTAACATATTTTAACAGCAATCTGCATATGTTTGGATGAAAAACGTGTTAGTACCGATAACTTATACACAGAAGCGCGAAAGAAACTGGTACTCGCATGTGAATTGAAATACGGAGGTTTGTAAGCAGAAAGTATGTCGCGCTGCGATCGGCAACACCTGTATGAGTCTACCAACCAGTGTCTGACGCAATTGTTAGATCGGTTGCTGTTGCTACAATGGGAGGTTATCAACATATAAGTATGTTTGAAGGTGGCATTATAGGCTGCATTCGAGCGATGGGACACACCATATCCGAGGTAGCGATGAAGCGGGGATTTTCACATGTGAACTTTTCAAGAGTGTACCGTGAATATCAGGAATTCGGTAAACCATCAAATCTCCGATATCGCTGCGGCAGGAAAAAGCTCCTCCAAGAAAGGGTCCAACGACGACTGAGGAGAATCGTTCAATGTGACAGAAGTGTAGCCCTTCCCCAAATTGCTGCAGATTTCTATGTCGGGCCATGACCAAGTGTCACCATTAGAACCATTCAACGAAATTACATCGACACGTGCTTTCGGAGCAGAAGGACCACTCGTGTACTCTTGATGACAGCCCGACACGAAACTTAGAGCTCTCCTGGGCAAGTCAACAGCGACACTGGACTGTTGATGACTGGAAACATGTTGTCTGGTGGTACGAGTCTCGTTTCAAGTTCTATTCAGCGGATGGACGTGTACGGGTATGGAGACAACCTCATGACTCTATGGATCCCGCTACTCAGCAGGAGACTGTTCAAGCTGGTGGAGGCTCTGTAATCGTGTTGGGCGTGTGTAGTTGGAGTGATATGGGGCCCCTGATACGTCTAGATGCGACTCTGACGGTTGACACGTACGTAAGCATTCCATCTGATTACCTGCATCAGTTCATGTCCATTGTGCATTCCGACGGACTTGTGCAATTCCAGCAGGACAATGCGACACCTCACACGTCCAGATTTGCTACAGAACTCTTCTGAGTTTAAACACCGCTGGCCAACAAATTCCCCGGACATGAACATTATTGGCATATCTGGGATGCCTTGCAATGTGCTATTCAGATGAGATCTCCACCCCTCGTATTCTTACGGATTTATGGAAAGCCCTGCAGGATTCATGGCGTCAGTTTCCTGCACCACTAATTCCGACATTAGTCGAGTCCATACCACGTCGTGTTGCGGAACTTCTGCGTGCCCGCTGGGGCCCTACACGATGTTAGGCAGGTGTACCAGTTTCTTTGGCTCCTCAGTGTATAACAGCGTCAGAAGAAAATAAAACTTTCACGATAATCATCGTAGACATCTTCTCGCTGAAATATTTTCAGAGACTAGGTCTTGCTGCTACACTATGGCTTTTCTCTATTTTTTAATGAAGCAACTTATAGTCATGACTGAGAAGTCAGTTTCCTCCTATTGTATAAGTGATCTCAGGGCTTGTTCTATACTCTTCAATATGTACGTCATTTCTGCTCTAGGCACTACAGTCTGGAACCGAGCGACCGCTACGGTCGCAGGTTCGAATCCTGCCTCGGGCATAGATGTGTGTGATGTCCTTAGGTTAGTTAGGTTTAATTAGTTCTAAGTTTTAGGAGACTGATGACCTCAGAAGTTATGTCGCATAGTGCTCAGAACCATTTAGTAATCTATTTTGGGAACGGATAGTCATACAGCGAGTTGATGCTGCAGGAAGTATCGCAGCTGCCATGCTCATAACGTATTTAATTATAATCTAGAGCGTTTACTGCTCCACTAAATCTCTAGATGATAGGAGTGAGCGATTAATTATATTAAATGTCATCAACATGCTGAGTCGTCATTACTTGCCGATGAGGCTTTCAGTTATATTATGATTGCTACTTTACTAGTGATAACACTTTAATTGCTGTAATGACGAAAGAAGTAATGATCTTGCAAGTAATCTTGAAACGAAGATAAGGGAATTGTGGTTACAAGGATGCTCCGTCCTCGCTGACGGACCATCGATTCCTCTGTACTTTGCAGCTGTGTCAAAGGAAGCAGCAGGGAGACATCGAGTCCGGAATTTTTAAATTTAGTACGCCTACAAAAAAAGCGGAAACGGACTTGTTTGTGATTACACTCCCATTTACAAAACAGCGAAAAGCCATTATGTTGCTCAAAAGGAGAGAATCTACAGTGCGAGAATCATGTTGTTTAGAAATTAATGCGAAGTCTGTGTAGTTTCCAACAGTCCCATAGACTATCTACCACTATCAGCTATGCGATATAGGTATACAGTTATAGGAGCCTTCAATTGTCTAATCTCATAAATACGTGCAAATTTCTAGTTTTAAATGATTATTTAATCGGAACAGCAATCCGTCCTAATATGTTGACAGTCAGCATATCGTCCAAAGTGCTCAAAGTTAAGCATCTGTTGTTCAATAACAATGCTTATGTCCATGTTCGCTTACGAAAGTTTTAACTACCCCTTTCGATGACAATGAATTTCGTTGAAAGCCCCCTGATATTCCTTGTGGCCAGACAGCCTCACATCCAGCACATACACCTCTCCCTTCGATTCTCGCTCGCTCCATAACCTGACCACCTGGATGACCCCGAACACTAGCACATATGAATACGGCGACACGATCCACCCACAAGGGACTTCCCTTTTCTAACCGCCAGCTACGATTTACATCTACATGTATGACGAGGCTCAGAGGCTGCAATGTCATTACGGGTGGCTTATTTTTACACATTTTCCTTATTGTATAGAGTAGAAATTCTCTATATCCATACGTGCACCTGCCTTGTGTTGATCTGAAGTAACTGTTATCATTACATTATTATCAGTTATAGTTCAGTCTCAATTAGGTAAATTCCTCTCTTCACACTAATTAGTTGAGAAGTGATTTCCCCTCGCAAAATGGGTCTTTTTCTCCGTTGTTGAATGTGCCGTCCGCCTCCATGCTGTTACCTCCCTTTTGCGTTTTCGTGTTTTGCGTCAATGGGAAGAGGAGTGGCTGGCAGTCGGTGAAAATAAGCTGCGTCTGGTCAAGGCCACCACGCGGCCATGGCGTACGTCCTACCAGTCATACAGGCGGGATGAGGTTCTCCCTTAACGCATGGTTTTTTACTCCGGCGGGAGGAGCCCCCAATCTGCAGTGCTTGTAGCGTCCAGATTACTATCCGCCACATTTTACTTGACTGTCTTTTATCCTATGACCAGAGGGCGGTGGTTTCCTTGCCACCCGATTTGCCCTCTATTTTGCAAGACGACGCAACGACTGTGTTTAAGGTCTTACGGTTTTGTGTCCTGTCCAATTTGTGGCCTCGGATTTAAGGGAGAGGATTTTAATGTTCTTCTGGGTGACTGGCTCATCCAGGGTTCAGGTAAGATGTCCGCCAGTCACGATCACCTACTTGTTTCACGTCGACTTCTGTTCCTTTTTCCTTGTGATTTCTTTCCTTTTTTAGTGCGTTTCGTCTCCTCTTTTTTTTTGCCTCTGTATGTGAGGATTTGGAACTGCGTCAGGTCTGTGTCTTTTAGTCGTTCTCCTTGTTCGTTGTCCGTCTTCGTCCATTCACCGCATGTGTAGCTGTTTCTATGCGTTTGGGCGCTGATGACTATCCTTTATTCTTGCTAATACGTGGAAAGTTTGAGAGTTAACTAACGATAAAGTTAGCCAATCAGTGTCAGTTGTTCTTGTGTCCTGGAATTGCTGTACCGTTTGCTCAGGTTCCATCCTTACTACAGTCCAATATCAAATTTTTGTATCACTGTCTTGTTTGGTCTAAGGAAACGTGGAACACGTTTGGGGCACCACATTGGTGCGGTTACTTGAATTCCCATGAGCGGAAACTGATTACTGATCTTCAGTGCTTATTAACTCGGAAACCTCTCAAGGCATCGAATTTTTTTCTTAACAATTGTTGTTCAGCACAGTCTACACTGCAACATCGTTGTAAGCTTTTCAGACTGTAGCCGACCATCCTGTACGGGCAAGGTTTTAGGGGTACAAATGCAGATTTGGTGATCCCAGTTACCTTAAGATGTTTCAGTTTGTTAGTTGCTTTTTCTCTTCTTGTAACCGTCTTCTCGCAAGCATGTCACGTAATTTACTACCCGATGTTTTCTGCACTGTCATCTGCACCACTAAGTGCACTGTGCCTCTCAGCATACACTAAGTGTTTTGTGTCCACACATCCACGCTTCAACAGATGACCTCCTCCCCAGGGGAGTTAAACATTGAGGGATTGCTCTTGCCACATGTACTTGCAGGTAAAAACCTAACTGCAAGCACACTACTCCTAATAGGTGTAATAATTATTATCAAGTAATTTTTGACTTAATGCTTTTTACTACACTGTCATCAATCACCAGCAAAGTTATCGGCTCTTATTCCCCTAACACCCTGTATATATATAAATCACCCGTCCACCTAACGTACCAGCTCAGTAAAGAAAGATCTGGGTGTGCATGAAGTCATCCTATGGAAAATAAACCATCCCATGTAATATAGCAATATGGAGAAGTTGGCCGGCGCTTCCACCTACTCGGATAGTGTTATTAAGGAAAGTTTTCACTTAAATTCTACGTGGAGTTTAGCTGTCTTCTTGATCATACAACAGAGGAAGGGTTGATGCTACCTTACCTGTTGGTTATTAATATTCAGTATCGATAACTTCTGATGTTGATCCTGCTGCGCCGCTGTTACTTACAGTATGCATCTATGTGTTATCTTTCTGGATATGCTCTGCACACTGCGGTTTTCAATGTCCTTCCACGTCAATGACACCATCCCTTTCCCAGGGGCATTGGTTCCCACACATTTAACGATCGATGAACAGCGCGAATACATTCTTCACAACCTTTGACACTGCTTACATCCTTGGTCGTTTCAACCCTTCCCCAAGTACATTGGGGGTCTCAATCCCAATTGAACGTGATGGCATCCCTTTGGAGTGCAGCGCGACGGCAGTTTTTCCCCTTGTGTACAGGCTGGAGCTATGAGGAACCGTTCAAAACCATTCGACGACATTTGAAAGTGATCCGAAGCAGTGAAAGGTACTTATCCTTTTTGAGCTATCCTGTTTGGCTCCCTACTGTGGCGTGATATAGGAGAGTGCAACATTGACATGTGTTTGAATAAAAAGGCAAAGGGTCCTTCTAAGACCCTCCAGTTTGGCATCACCTTCGGTGGCACCCACGCAGCTTTGTTGAGTATGTTACAAATGTACCTGTCAGAAATTTCGACAGCAATTCAGCCTCGTGACTGCTCCTGCGCCTGAGGGTTTACCTACCCAGTTAGGTCTCACAATACGGAGCAACTGCGGGTTTCGAAAAAGTAATCCTTTAATTCTGCTGAGCTTTGAAGTTACGTAAAGTAAGGTAAAGTTGGCGTTCTGGCCCTATATGGAATACCTGGGCCCCATCAAACCCCTGTGCCAATGGCGTCTCTTGATGCACTATTGAAGGGCATGCAGTCAGTACACCACTCTCCTGGTCGTTGTCGTGTTTCATAACCTTGGAATCACTGGTAATCAGTCGAGTAGCTCCTCAGTTGTCCTCAAAAGGTTGAATGCAACCCATAAATTCCATCTGGCAAGGAAAGATCCTGCGCAGTACTGGAAACCGAACCCAGTTCCCCAACATGGCAGTCAACCATGCTGACCACTGAGTCATGGATGTGGAGACATAAATGTTACGCAACACCGTACGGGACAAAATCTCACATGAAACGTTCACCCATGGAGCTGGATTTGCATCTCTGAGAAGCTTCTACAAGTAATGAACGAAACTATGACGAAATGCACTCTTCTTCCTTGCATTAATTCATCTGTCAGTCCATTCCAGTATGGTTGCAGACTGTGAAATAATATTCAAGTAGCAGTGGAACGAGGGTTTTCATGCATAGTCGGTATTCCTGATATTTCTGCATGTGCGATCTGCTTTTCTTGCTGTTCGTAGCGCACAGAAGTTCTTCTTAAGCATACATGTACTCAGAAATATGTAATGGATGTGGCTGCCTCCAATGATTATATGTTAATGAGCTTTCCCACCTATTTATACACAATAAGTAAAATTTCTTTACTCTGTAGACATCTTCCAAAGCTTGTCAGTAGCGCCGCTCCTCTGTAAATCTTCTTGCATTTAGCTACAGTTTTAGCAGTGTTGCTGCATCCCTGTACACAACAGTAGTACGGCAAGGTTGGTACGAGGGCATTTTGTTAGTGCAGGTTGCCTAAATCAGAGGCAGGAATGCACTCAGGGTCAAACCTATTGTTCTCCTTTGATTGACAGGTACTTAACCTACTGTTTTCCTTTGATTAACAAGTAGTTAATCTATTGTTCTGCTAAAAGAATCCTACCTTATGATTGCCTATTGTTCCTCCAGCCACTCCCACTCCCCTCCCCCTCAGAAAACCCATCCCCCAAATCTTCCTGCTACAGGTACACTTTCAGGTCTGAGTTACTGGAAAAGCCACTATCACTCTTATCAGTTTGATAGACAATTCAATTAAATTGATCAATTAACTAACCTCCACCCCTCTGACAAACACCACCAATCCCACCCCAATACTGGAAACTGGTGGGAAAAAGACTCATCCTGTGTTGGACATATGTCTTTATTTAAAAAGTTAGAGGCAGTACCTCAATCCAGTGTGTCCACCATGAGGTCTACAGTCCAACTAACTTAGTGCACAGTACTGCCACCAGAGGGCACTGTCATCCCTCCTGTGATGTATTCCAAGATAGCAGTCTGGAGGAGAGAAAATGGTGGGAAAAGGACTCAGTCTGTTCTGGGCTGCTGGAAAGAGGAAGGAGTGTGCATTATTTATTTTGGGACAATTTATTTAAGAATGAATTTTACATAGTTTACATACTGCACTGATATAAAACACTCGCCCTGACTTGCTTAGGGTCACAGAAATAGTCTGCAGACCAGCAAACTACTCATAAATAATGCACAACACAGCACACAGACATGCAAACTACTCGTAAATTATCAAAATAATGCAATACACAGATGTGCAGACACGAACTCAACTCATAAATTATCAACATAATACTGTACACAGCATACAGACCTGCAAATTTTTCATAAACAATGCAGTACACTTCTGTACAGACACAGAAACAACTCATAAATTGTAAAAATAATGCATGTAAAAGGCTCTGCAAACATGCTTGCTAATCATCCCATTAGGATTTCGAGGAAAGGAAAGCATTCAAGCAGATTTCTATAGCGCGATCTGTGACATAAGTATCTACAGGTATTGCGTTAGCAGCTTTAAAAACATGCATGTGCAGCCCAGAGGATGAGTTGGGGCTTAATTAGATAGAGAAGTGATGTCAGTATAACATTGTGAACCTCTTAGCTGCAGTGCTGGACCTGCACCACACCTATGTGTCATCGCGACGTATAGGTGTCCAGGCGAACACCTACTTCGACAGGAATTTCTCAGGTGTCAAGCATGAAAGGGATACCACAGCCTCATGCTTGCGGGACCTGAATGGACTCCTGTGCATGGCTCAGCACCGGCAGTTGCTGGTGGTGGCGTCGATGCTTACACGCGTTGGAGCCTCTGTGATATGTCATGATTGAGTATAGTTCGAAATCGTTTTTTACGTGCTGTACATGATTTCAACACTTTGACAGTTAGTGGTTTACAGCGTGCTCCACCTCGCTAAGGTTTTGGGTTTGTAGATAAATAATTTCCAGTCTGAATTATGTTGTGTGAGTGATCGGTAGGATGTTGCTGTGTTCTTGATATCAAGAAGTACCGCAAAAATGGTGTATTATTATGGCAAACTACGCAAAAACACTTGTGTTCTTCTATTCTCAAAGTCTGGAGATGGGTGTAGGAAAGCAAGCAAACATGCAGGTCTTGACCAGAAATATTAAGGCGTTTGTGGTGAAGGGTAACGAGCTAGAGCATGTAGAACATTTCTGAGAGTGACTTTGGTCTGCTGAGGTCAGTTTGGTCACACTTTGGGAGTGGATGACTTGTGATTGTCAGCTGTGGGAAAATGTCTAGTGCAGTGAGGAATATAATTCAAGCTCCTGTGCTCAGTAGCACAGCAGTGTAATTGAGTAACAGTCTTTCCGTATTTGACGATCAATAGGGGACTTTTGCTATATGCTTCATTCATTCACAAGACATCCCTTGTGCCAGGATGAGGAGTGTCTACAAACTGATTTGAACAAGATGGAGGCAAGGTACCTACCCAAAGTTCTGAGAAAGCAAGTGTTCCAAGACAAGTTGAAGCAGACCATCCCTCTCTGGTGGGGATGCTGTCACTCATCCAACACTGTGGCATTAGGATATCTCCATAGCGGCATCTATAGGATACCGAAAATTCCCGCCATTTTTCTTTTCTGTAGGAAAGTGCTTCGAATTCTGTTTGTGTAATAGTTCTAATTTCTTCCCTTCTTTGCTTAGACAGTGCTGTCTTTCCAAACAAAAAGAATGTTTTTGTGATTAACGGTGTTTTCATGAGTGTGCACAGACACGATAGAGGCTTTAAGCAGTGAGAACGTTTAACGTTTCTGAGACATATGCTGACAGCTGGACGAAGATTTCATGGTGATGCCTCAGCCTCACTGGGGAGATAAGTACGCATGCATGGCTAGACACTTCTTGCATATCTTGTTAGGATCATGAGGATGGGAAAATGGTCGACCAGATTTCTATAGCGTGATCTGTGACGTCAGTGTACACAGGTATCACGTCAGAAACAGTAAACACATGCGTGCGCGGCCCAGAGGATGGGTTGGCGCTTATTTAGATAGAAATGTGATGTCAGTATAACACTGCGAACCTTTTAGTAGCTATGCAAACATCTCTCTTGGTGCTGGACCTGCACCGCTGCTATGCGTCATCTCATCAGTGGCAGTGCCTAGGTGAACATGTATTAAGACAGGAATTTCTCAGGTTTCCAATGTGGAAGAGGTGCTGCAGCCTCATGCTTATGGGACTGGAACAGATATCTATGCATGGCTCAGCAGTGGTGATCGCTCGCGGCAGCGTCGACACATGCTTGCTTTGGAGCCTCTGATTCGTCACGATTGACTATATTTCTAGAACGTCGTTTAAGTGCACTGTTCGTGGGTGCAGTGCTTGCTTTCGACAGTTGACAGTTAGCAAGCATGTTTGTGGAGCCCTTTACATGCATTATTTTGACAATTTAAGATTTGTTTGCGTGTATGTACATCAGTGCACTGCATTATTTATGAGAAGTTTGCTGGTCTGTATATTGTATTATTTCGCTAATTTTTGAGTTTATTTCATGTCTGTACATCAGTGTACTGCATTACTTTGATAATATACGAGTAGTTTGCGTGTCTTTGTTCTGTGCAGTGCATTATTTACGTGCAGTTTGCTGGTCTGGAGACTATTTATGTGACTGTAAGCTAGTCAGGGTGGGTGTTTTGTATCACTGTAAGAAATAAACTACATGAAATTTGTCCTTAAATAAATTGTTCCAAAAATAATTAAAGTACACTCCTTCTTCTTGCTAGGAGCTCAGAACAGACTGAGCCCTTTTCCCACCATTTTCTCCCCTCCAGACCGCCATCTCCGATACGTCACGGGACGGATGACAGTGCCCTCTGATGTCAGTACTGTGTACTAGAACAGTTGGTCACCAGACCTCGTGGTGGACACACTGCATAGAGGCACTACCTCTAAATGTTTACATAAAGCCATATGTCCAGCAGTTTTGGGGAGGGGTTTGTGGGATAGGAGGGGTTTGCCATAGAGGGAGAGGTTAAGTAAATACTCAATCCCATTGATAAGCGTGAGAGGGGCTATTCCTATAACTCAGACATGAAAGTGTACCTGTAGCAGCGAGGGGGAACAGTTTTCCTGAGGGGGAGGGAAGAGGAGTGGAGTGGGGGAACAAAAAGTAAGTGCCTGTTAATCATAAGGGAGGATCCATTTAGCAGAACAGTCAGTTAACTACCTCTCAATCAAATGTGAACAATAGGTTTTAGTACCTGTCAATCAAAGGAGAACAATAGGTTTGCTCCTGAGTGCATACCTGCCCCTGATGTAGGTAACCCACACTAACAAATTGCGCTCGTATGTACTTTGCCCTACTAATCAAACCGGCTGTGTTGTTCTCAATTATGAGTATTATAACCGCCTCATAAAAACAGTGAAGTATCTAGAAGGCATTGTGGAACGTCAGTGTAGCTTTGTACTCATACACAATACTGCAAGATGTATAAATTATTTTAGCTGCAGTTTTCTGCAACACGTAGAATGGCCAATGGAGTCGATTAATGTTATTGGTCTTAAATGTTCCTGTGTGGTTCGAACTTGAAGGAGAGCGGACAGTGTTGGATGTTAGATACCTTTGAAGGCCACCTTGTTGCCGCATACTTCATCATATGACAATTTAAAAGTTTCGCTATTGTGGCATTTGGGTGTGTCAGTGGCACCCTGCCGGATGGCCTGGGAACGTGAGGACAGATATACTGATGATGTTTCATCGCAACAAGGAGGGGTCGTTTTAATGTGCATCATACACATCGTAAGATTGTCATCTGTACCTGCTATCCAAAGAATAATGGGTGCATTTCAACAATTTACATCATCCTGTACGATTGATTGGAGCCTAGCAGCAGATGTATGAAGGAATTATCATCCCATGCACTGACTGCCATTATCACCACAACACAGAAGGCTGTATTTGGTTAGGTGCTGTGATTGGGAAGCATGTCCTGCTGATGAATGGCGTCACGTTGTGTCCTGCCATGTAGCTCCTGCACAGGCTGTCCACCATCGACGAGTATGGCGATCACCTGCAGAGAGGTCCCTTCCTTCCAGTGTTTCGGAGGGGCCCATCTGCGTTACTCTTTTATTCAGGGTATAGAAACCCATCAGGTAGGTCTCAATTGAAGACATGCAATCTGAAAATGAGTCATTAATCATATTGTTGCACTTTATTGTGTAATCCCGACTTGATCACAAAAAATTTTACATTTCACTATTACCGGTTCCGGCTAATGCCATCTTAATACCATAAAATATTCTGATATAGGTATCAACGTTAAATTATACATGTAGGTACGTCACAGATGTACATCTACATCTACATTCATACTCCGCAGGCCACCCAACGGTGTGTGACGGATCACGGCTGCTAGTGACTGAGGAATCTCTCATGGTGAAGCATCCGATCCGACAGTATCATTACGCCCATTTGCAAAAGGACAATAATCGTCCTAACATGAACGTCTCTCTATGAACTGTATGTGTGACTTTGATGCTCTCCATTGGCCAGCGAGATGCCCAGATCTGCCCCAGTTGATTAGTTCGGATGTCACCTCTTTCCAAGGGTCATTATTGAGGATACCAAGGATTAGGTACAACAGTGGCCTTTGAAGGGATCCAAAGGCTTTATGACACCTGTTCCAACCGAACCAGTGAATGTATCCAGATCATACTGAGAAATGAACTCATACTGCCGACTTGTTTGTGAATTTGACTCGTTTTTACAATCACTGAAATGACCTCACCAACCGTCTCAAGGTATGAAGCTTCCTTTTGACTTACTATTTTTTTTGTCAGGCAGTTGATTTACAAGTAAGTTTTTATTCTCCTTTCTGTTATTCTTCATCGCCTTCGTCTTTGATTTCTTTACCTTTCAGTCACATTCCGTGTTATGCAAGTTGTCCAACCATTTGATTGTTCCTCTGTTGTCCTTAAATTTTACTAGACACGTTAGATCGTTGACGAACCCCGGAATCGTTGTGAGTTCCCCAGAACTTTTATTTCATTTCTGAAAAATTCTTTGATTTTATTTGCTGTTCCTTTGATATATATGTCGGAAAATAGTTAAACTGCCACATACACTTACAAACAGCAAAACTGTCCTCTTGAACTCCCACTGTCACATCGGAGATATGGAAAATGTTTGTCATACGCCAGTAATTTGTTCCCTTTGTGAGCCCTATGCAAAAGTATGCTAATTAATTGATAGAAGACGATGAAACTTTAAATGTGAACATTAAGTGCTATGTGTATAATATGGATAGTAGCTTACTGAATATTGATAACTGATGTGTCCTGCTTCTGTTCTATTGAGCCTCTGGGAACACTGTGGCAATGACTCAACCACTTTACAGAAAATTTTTCGTAGTTCGTCGTCAAAAAAATCTAAATTTTACTACATTTACTAATCTGCATTTTTGTAACAGTTCATTTTAGCAAGACGCCTTTCACAATACTCCGAAAAATCTCGATGCGATTTAAGTCTGTTAAATTAGCACGCCACTGAAGCACATTAATGTTGTTTTCTTGTAAGAATATCTTGACTGCTTTAGATGTGTGACACGGGGCTACAACATGTTGAAATATTGATTGGCGACTCCATGGAGTGCTGTGTGCACAACGACCATATACGTGAAATTGAAGGGAAGCGATAACTGTCAGTTACTGTGATCGCTTCTCAGTTTTGGTTATTGATAACTTGATACCAGTGTCTGAGTTTAATTTGTACAGCACCGAAGATGATCACTAAGTGACCGAAAATCGATTCTGCTATCAATAAAACATCAATATTACCGCCAACGCTGACCTTCCCTTTAATGTTGAAATATGTTCCTCCACCATCTGTGTAGGTCAGTAGAAATTGCACAATTCTGCGCCTAGGGATTTCCATATATTTTTTGAATTCATCATTCCATCAACTTCCGCAGGATCACATGCAGTGAAGAAACCCCAAAAAGAAATGTTTGGGAGGGTATTTTACAGTCTGTTCAACATGGTCAGCTCTTACTGCCTCGTGGCTGCTTCGCCTGACAACCCTTACTAAGTCTGTTTGAACAACACAATTATGTTTTGGAATTTATGGGATTCTGTGTGTTTGTGTGGGGTTTTTGCTGGCCTGTGCCCGTACCATTTCACGTTTCCTCCCCCGGGCGTCGCACGTAAAGTTTAAGGTTAGTGATTTCTGGTAGTTCCTGTGCAGTGGTTCGATGGGCCCCGTGACGAATTGTTTTTTTGCAACCTGCCTGTCCTATCTCCCTGGCTTAAGGTTGGCTCCTCTGTGCCCGTGCGCGAGTGTGTATGGGGACGACGGTGATCGTTTCCTGAGTTGTTTACCGTTTCTTCAAAAAATGGCTCTGAGCACTATGGGACTTAACTGCTATGGTCATCAGTTCCCTACAACTTAGAACTACTTAAACCTAACCAACCTAAGGGCATCACACACATCCATGCCCGAGGAAGGAATCGAACCTGCGACCGTAGCGATCGCGCGGTTCCAGGCTGTAGCGCCTAAAACCGTACCGTTTATTGCCGACTTTCTGCATAGACTGCCGAATCTGTAATTTGGTCTCTGTCATGTTATAGTTGCTTCAAGTTGGTTCGCACACTCTCCTTGGTAATGACATCTGCGCCCCTATGAGATTGAATAATGTTTTGAACTATTGCGCCCGGGGTGGCCGAGCGGCTCTAGGCGCTACAGTCTAGAACCGCGCCACCGCTATGGTCGCAGGTTCGAATCCTACCTCGGTCATGGATGTGTGTGATGTCCTTAGGTTAGTTAGGTTTAAGTAGTTCTAAGTTCTAGGGGACTGATGACCTCAGGTGTTAAGTCCCATAGTGCTCAGAGCCATTTGAACTATTTTTGAACTATTGTAAACTGGCAGTTGTCACCGTGTGTGTTAAAATTTAACTTCTATTTGAGTTTTGGTGTAATTGTATTTTGTTAACTAATAATTCTGTCTTGCCTGCTGCTGCGGTGACAGACATGTTAAAATATAGCCTTGGGTTTCTGAATTGTTAACTGATGCAGCATTTTAGTGTAATGATTTATCTTTTACGTTTTGGGGAAATTTTATCTTGGCAAATCCTTGGGGTTAAATTGTGCAACTTGTGGTTATGATCTATCGAGATGTTCGGGTTGATTGCACTTCCTCGTTAGGCCTATCACTTATTGTTTTACTAAAGGCATTAAGGGATATTTGTTGAAAGCATTTTTTTAAATACTTTAACAATCATAAATTTAATCTTACCTGTGAAGTCATATTTGTGGAGAGTTTTAATTAAATTTCACTGTCTTAACAACTTGCCCTTTGTTACTGTATTAAAAGTGTTGTTTTGATTAATCGGAGCTGCTTGCCTTGAAGAACTAAAGCTGATTTTGGAAGATTGGGAATTATTGTAACTGTTCGCTCCAATAAAGCCACCCGGTTGAAAGCAACATTTTGGTGCTACTATTTGTTTCTCCCTTGTTCCCCTTCCACGGCTCACTTGACACGCACCAACTGTGATTTGTGGTCGTACCCAATAGTACCCAAACCATAAAGGATTGAACTGGCGCTGTATGTCTTCTGAGAATGCAGTTACTGCGATACCTCTCCTCCTGTCTATGGTGCAGCAAAATGCGACCATCATTTTCAAACAAACAGTACCTGGCTTTTTCTGCAAAGACTATCCCAGTGACGTCGTCCCCTACACCATTGTATTCTAGCATATTTCTGCACATTCATAAAACATAAGCGAAGAAGTGGATGATGCACACGTAACCCATGTGGCAATAAACGGAGGCTGACTGTCACTCCTAATAGTGTAAAGGTGTGTTACACTGTCCATTGTAGCGCCAGAGCCGAGGAGGACGCAGATCTGTCCTGCGATGCCATTCGGATTAAGTGTCCACCATGTAGGAGTGGGCGGGTGGGGGAGTATGGGGGGAGGGGGGGGGGGGGGAAATGTCTGGATGGTGCGACCTGACCCACCTCGTAGTGTTCTATGGCCTTCTGGAACCATTCAGCACACACCCTTCGCACTTCCGAAACACTTCGTTCCACTGGAGCAACAATTTCCCGGATGGATGCATCACATTCTGTCACTCCAATTTTCTTCAGTCTCACTGATTTCACGGTACGCTTCGTGCATACATCTGCGAGGCATCCTGCACGTCTGCTCAAGCCACACTGAGCCATTATCTTCAATTTGCAGCGACAATGAGAGCCTCAGGCACATTTTACCGATAGGTGGTGCTGCGCTGCGATATCGATGTTGACCTTGAACCAGTTGACCGAGATGATTTGAATGCTAGTCATTACTGCAGAACATACTAATGAGCATGTCCTGTGAATATGAACGTTCTATCTCTAGTCGTTCAAAGTGTTCTGTTTTATTTTTTTTTCTGAACATGATCGAACATACTTTGTCACTACACATAAAAGCACTTAACTAAACTGATGGGGACCTGCAATTGTTGTTCACACTCAAGGCAACAGTAATTCGCCAAGAGTCTAACAATTGGGCTTATAAAATTAGTTACATATAACCAAATACAATTCCTTTGCATTATAAATGAAACATACAACACGGGTGTAATGTTCTACAATATTCATTTTTTATTTGGCAATCGTGTTTTCAGATGTTACGGCACCATCAGGTAGAAAGATAAGTATGTGGCGCAGTGAAATTTTGTTCGATCAAGGATTTAAAATTAGTGCATCTATAATCTCTGACCAGTAAAATTTCTCTGCACTACATTCTTATCTTTGCACATGATGATGGCGTGACAACCGAAACCCGGTTTGTGAAGTACACTACTGGCCATTAAAATTGCTACACCAGGAAGATGACGTGCTATAGACGTGAAGTTTAACCGACAGGAAGAAGATGCTGTGATATGCAAATGATTAGCTTTTCAGACCATTCAAACAAGGTTGGCGACACCTAATTGGCGACACCTACAACATGCTAACATGAGGAAAGTTTCCAACCGATTTCTCATACACAAACAGCAGTTGACCGGCGTTGTCTGGTGAAACGGTGTTGTGATGCCACGTGTAAGGGGGAGAAATGCGTACCATCGCGTTTCCCACTATGATAAAGGTCGGATTGTAGCCTATTTATCGGATCGCGACATTGCTGCTCGCGTTGGTCGATATCCAATGACTGTTAGCAGAATATGGAATCAGAGGGTTCAGGAAGGTAATACGGAACGCCGTACTGGATCCCACAGGCCTCGTATCACTAGCAGTCGAGATGATAGGCATCTTGTCCGCATGGCTGTAACGGATCGTGCAGCGACGTCTCGATCCCTGAGTCAACAGATGGGGACGTTTGCCGGACGACAACCATCTGCACGAACAGTTCGACGACGTTTGCAGCAGCGTGGACTGTCAACTCGGAGTCCATGGCTGGGTTACGCTTGAAGCTGCATCACAGTCCGGAGCGCTTGCGATGGTGTACTCAACGACGAACCTGAGTGCACGAATGGCAAAACGTCATTTTTTCGGATGAATCCAGGTTCTGTTTATAGTATCATGGCGGTCGCATCCGTGTGTGGCGACATCGCGGTGAATGCACATTGGAAGCGTGTATTCGTATCACCCGGCGTGATGGTATGAGGTGCCATTGGTTACACCTCTCGGTCACCTCTTGTTTGCATTGACGGCACTTTGAACAGTGGACGTTACATTTCAGATGCGTTACGACCCGTGGCTCTACCCTTCATTCGATCCCTGCGAAACCCTACATTTCAGCAGGATAATGCACGACCGCATGTTGCAGGTCCTGTACGGGCCTTTCTGGATACAGAAAATGTAGGACTGCTGCCCTGGCCACCGCATTCTCCGGATCTCTCACCAACTGAAAATGTCTGGTCAATGGTGGCCTAGCCACTGGCTCGTCACAATACGGCAGTCACTACTCTAGATGAACTGTGGTATCGTCTTGAAGCTGCATGGGCAGCTGTACCTGTATACGAAATCCAAACTCTGTTTTGACTCAATGCCCACGGGTATCAAAGGCGTTATAGCGGCCTGAGGTGGTTGTTCTGCGTACTGATTTCTCAGGATCTATGCACCCAAATTACCTGAAAATGTAATCACATGTCAGTCTTAGTATAATATATTTGTCGAATGAACACCCGTTCATCATCTGCATTTTCATCTTGGTGTATGAATTTTAATGGCCAGTAGTGTAAATAAAAAGTTATAGAATGATTCACCAGTACTCTTTGTGTTTCATTCATAGTGTATAAAATATCCTACCAAGAACCAACGAAACACTTAGTCAATGAAAGTATCTCAATTAATTTGCACACTACTGAGAGATGAGCGGAAGATATGCGGTCTGCTATTGTCGTTTATCTGACTTCTTGCCGTATATTAGACTATTGCATCTGTTATGGCTGAATTACTGGTCGACGAAATGACGAGAGCTGGGAGGAAGCCGCCCTCCTTCGTACGCGCTGTCGCTGGCAGTAGCAGCAGCAGCAGGTAGTGGAGGAGGTGGCGCGGCCTGGGAGTCCCCGCCACCCACGCCGCCAGACAGCCGGATGCGGCGGACTCATTCGCATGCTGGCGTGCAGCCCGGCCGCATATTAATTGCGGATTACCTGCCGGATGCGGCCCCCACGTGTGTGTGGGTGGGGCACACGTGGGTGCCGCTACTGCCGGCGGGTCACGAAGCGTGGACGGCAAAAAGCGAGCCGCCACCTGCCCGCGAGGCCGGCCCTAACGACGAAGCGGCTGCCGCCAACTGGAACAAACTGTGCGCGGGTTGGGTACCTGCACGCCTCCTACTTAGGCTTCGAGGCACGTATTACTGCCAGAGACCCATAAAGCCAATACTATCTGAGGCAACTCAGATAATTATACCGAATAAATTAACAAACCATTATACTGATCTCACATGGTACACAAAATAGGTCAGATCACTGTTGCGGAAGGAACGAGAAGAGCATGTCAAATTTAAAGCAATACAAGATCGTAAATGTTTTACTGAACCTAGAAATTTGAACAGACTTCAATGCGAGATGTTGTTAACGGCTTCCACAGCCAAATTCTGTCTCGTAATCTGACAGGAAATCCAAACACAAGGTCGCGCACGAAATGTGTTACCAATTGTTTTTCACAATTTACGACGCACATTAGTATCCCACTGGGATCTCTACAGCAATACCAGCAGAGCTTGGAAAAAACAAATGAGTTACGAAATGACATGTAATTCACGAGACTGCCGCTAGGAGACTAGTAAGCAGCAATGTCTGACAATGGAAGACTGATGACACAGCAACGATCGGCAATGGTGATAATTTTTCATGAAACGAAAAGCCTTGATGTGACTTAGAGGCGTTTTCGACAACAGTTTAACACACGATGGGTCCCTTGCAAGAAGACCATCCACAGGTTGTACGATAAGTTTGTACAGGAAGGAACAGTATTGGAAACGAAGCGAGCTCGGCCTTAGCCTGTTTGTTCGCCGGAGAATATTGAAGCGGTACGAGCTGCTGTACAGAGAAGTCCCGGGCAATTGTGTAGAAAGGCAGCAGCGCAACTGAGAATATCCAGACGCCCCGTTCAACGCATTCTTAAAAGTGATCTCCGTATGTACCCATACAAGATGACCTATGCAAAGAAGCTCACTGAAGAACACTAGCAGCAGAGACTACTGTTTGTTCAGTAGGCGGAGGATAGGGAAGAAACTTTCAGCAACATTTGGTTTTCAGACGAGGCGCATTTTCATTCAGACGGTGTGGTTAACAAACAAAATGTGCACTTTTGGGCCACTGAAAACGCGCAAGTGTTTCATGAACGATAACGTTATGCTCCGAGGATTACAGCGTGGGCAGCAATTTCCAGTCACGGGCTTATTGGACAATTTTTCTTTGAAGAAACTGTGGACAGCGACCGTTATTTGAGCATGCTTCGCAATAGCTTCATTCCACAGCTTATTGCTACTGCCTTGCCCTTCAAAACGCAGTGGTTCATGCAAGATGGAGCAAGGCCACATACTGCAAACACATGTATTCCGCAATTTCACTGAAAGCTTGAAGAATAAGTCTTCTGAGCTCCATTAAATCACATGGACGTTTCGGGATATTTTTTTTCCTTTCGGTACCCCCAAAGAAAAAAGTCACATGGATTGAGGTCTGGACTACTGGGGGACAAATTTTGTCCGTCATTGAAGCGAAACGTTCCGTATGTCGAAATGCTCGTCTAAAATCTTCAACACAGAGTTATTGCAATTTTTTGTCCTTCAGTGTATGTTGAAACTTGTCGTCAATGATCAAGGAACTTGATAGGTTTGTTTTTATTTCTCTTGTTCTGCAGTCTTCTTTCATTGTGTTCTTCCTAGAGAAATAGTTTGAATTCTTTTGAGTCCCCGAATTGTGGAATTTCTGTCTATCAAGTTTTATTTTCAAATTATTTATATAATAAAGAAACAGAAAATAAAGACAAGCCAGTACCATGTGAGGTGACAGGAGCAAGCCTCGGGATCTGACCACAGCACACCTTGACTCCACCCAGCCTGAAGCTGACTGTGTCCGTTCTTCACTGTAATCTAACATAAAAGAGCGGTAAAGCGCATACGTTCAAATTTCGAGGTTGCGTGATAGAACCTTGCTCGGATCATGGATTCTTCGTTCTTCGTTTTAACCTAGAAGTCACCCCTCAACAGTATGAGGCGTTGCCAGAAATAACGCTTGGTTCGGATTCCACTTTAAGCTAGTCACCTTTCCCCAGCTGGATAACTGGGATGGGTTAGAGACACACAGATCGCCGAAGTGAGATCAAATAGAAGGACTTGACACACGTAATTGAAGTACAAGATATTACTATTATTATAAATATACACAAATTTTTACGGAACTCTCACAGTGCGAGTCTTGTTACCTTTAAGTTGTAATTGTGACCTAAAATCACGCGGGAAGAATGAAGCCACACTGGTTCAATTGCTGCTCTCGTTTTTTACTTCACCCGCATCAGTCAATATTTACTTTTTAAACGCCAAGCACTATCGGACAAATCTATTAACTTTAACTAGGCATATCTGGGAATCACGCCTCTGAAAACACTATTCTTATTGAATGCGATCTTAAGTTGGTTAACCACAATTCTTATTTTCACTAAATACACTCCTGGAAATGGAAAAAGAACACATTGACACCGGTGTGTCAGACCCACCATACTTGCTCCGGACACTGCGAGAGGGCTGTACAAGCAATGATCACACGCACGGCACAACGGACACACCAGGAACCGCGGTGTTGGCCGTCGAATGGCGCTAGCTGCGCACCATTTGTGCACCGCCGCCGTCAGTGTCAGCCAGTTTGCCGTGGCATACGGAGCTCCATCGCAGTCTTAACACTGGTAGCATGCCGCGACAGCGTGGACGTGAACCGTATGTGCAGTTGACGGTCTTTGAGCGAGGGCGTATAGTGGGCATGTGGGAGGCCTGGTGGACGTACCGCCGAATTGCTCAACACGTGGGGCGTGAGGTCTCCACAGTACACCGATGTTGTCGCCAGTGGTCGGCGGAAGGTGCACGTGCCCGTCGACCTGGGATCGGACCGCAGAGACTCACGGATGCACGCCAAGACCGTAGGATCCTACGCAGTGCCGTAGGGGACCGCACCGCCACTTCCCAGCCAATTAGGGACACTGTTGCTCCTGGGGTATCGGCGAGGACCATTCGCAACCGTCTCCATGAAGCTGGGCTACGGTCCCGCACACCGTTAGGCCGTCTTCCGCTCACGCCCCAACATCGTGCAGCCCGCCTCCAGTGGTGTCGCGACAGGCGTGAATGGAGGGACGAATGGAGACGTGTCGTCTTCAGCGATGAGAGTCGCTTCTGCCTTGGTGCCAATGATGGTCGTATGCGTGTTTGGCGCCGTGCAGGCGAGCGCCACAATCAGGACTGCATACGACCGAGGCACACAGGGCCAACACCCGGCATCATGGTGTGGGGAGCGATCTCCTACACTGGCCGTACACCTCTGGTGATCGTCGAGGGGACACTGAATAGTGCACGCTACATCCAAACCGTCATCGAACCCATCGTTCTACCATTCCTAGACCGGGAAGGGAACTTGCTGTTCCAACAGGACAATGCACGTCCGCATGTATCCTGTGCCACCCAACATGCTCTAGAAGGTGTAAGTCAACTACCCTGGCCAGCAAGATCTCCGGATCTGTCCCCCATTGAGCATGTTTGGGACTGGATGAAGCGTCGTCTCACGCGGTCTGCACGCTCAGCACGAACGCTGGTCCAACTGAGGCGCCAGGTGGAAATGGCACGGCAAGCCGTTCCACAGGACTGCATCCAGCATCTCTACGATCGTTTCCATGGGAGAATAGCAGCCTGCATTGCTGCGAAAGGTGGATATACACTGTACTAGTGTCGACATTTTGCATGCTCTGTTGCCTGTGTCTATGTGCCTGTGGTTCTGTCAGTGTGATCATGTGATGTATCTGACCCCAGGAATGTGTCAATAAAGTTTCCCCTTCCTGGGACAATGAATTCACGGTGTTCTTATTTCAATTTCCAGGAGTGTACAAATTATTTACTTCTTTGATTCTGGAAACGAAAATACAAACTATAGAAAATATACAAAGGTGTGCAGAGCAACATGACTAGAGTGCAAGCACTTGGACCACAAAGATCCGCCGTAGGCAGGGACTACAGGCACTTCGCCTGTAAACATCCTTTTACAGTTAGAGTAGTCAACTTATCGAATCTCGAGTTGATTCCTGATGAACAGCACTTTTTAACTAAAGGTTTAAACTTTAATCTCCCAGCAGCAGGTAACAACCACATTGTTAAAGGGGCTACTGCTCAAGTTACAAACGTTTATGATCAATATAAAATTCCTAGATCTCTTCAGGCAGACATTGCAATGAAAACTCGTAAGGTACTTGACATATCTTTTAAGGTTCCACTTGCCCCCAAAGCACTTCTGTCATCAGTCATGAATCTGAACACAAAACTACATGCAAGTAGTGTTATCGTAACAAGATCCGACAACGGCAGCTCGATCTTATCCTTTTGAGATGCTGGTTATGTTAGTAAGACTTTATAGTTTTTTTGAAAACAACAACATTAAGGAAGTAAAGAAAAATCATGTGCCAAGGTTTTTTGATGATGCAAAGAAATTCAAATTTTTGCTCCCCTTCAGACATTGCTAAAAAAAGATGTGTCGTGATGAACCCAAAATTACTGAAACTGTTACTGTGATACTAGGAAGTTCCAACCCTCCAAGTTCTCGTTGCTTTGCTATCGATTCATACCGGAGACGAAAAATTTGTCTCTACCATGGGAAACGACCGTACCATCATTTGCGCACCTTTACCGCAGGGAGAGGGAATATTTCTGCAGCATAATACACTTTATTGCAAACGTAGGCGTCTAAAGACCCGTGACTTGTGAAGAAGGCGAAGGGAACAGCATTCAGTTGACGAACTGGCCCTTGAATTCGATCCGTTACCTCCTGGCAATCGAGTGCCGACATTTTCATCGGTCATCGGTCTGTGATTCACGGTTATCCCCAAAGATTTGTGACGAGCAACCATCGTTGCCCATGGAATGACAACTTGACGGAAACCACGCAATGGTTACAGGGTGCATTTTCGTTCATTGATGTGAGCCCGACAGAGGGAAAAATAAGAATTCAATACGGCCTTGAGCATCCATATGACGTAGCAAAACCATAATATTATCCGCGTACGGTCACAGCGAGAAGGCTTCTCCTAATATCTACCATCCCTATAACAGATCAGCAATACTGCGAAGCAGATGTTCTAGGGACAAAACAAAAAGCGACATAGGATTCCCTAGGGGAATCTCCGTCGGACTGCGATCTGTGGAGTAAGTTATATACGTGCCGTCTGTTCTTTTGTAAATGCCCGAAAGAAGAGACAACACTCTGATCCTGCTGCCAGTACAATTCAAGATACAAGGTCATTAAGGGCATTAGCTGCTCGCAGGCTTCGATTTATATCAAAGGTAAAACTCGGGTCTCCTGTTTACCAGGCAGATGCCCTGACAACTACGCCATCCAGACAGTCATCATAAATGCACGTACCACCGTAGCATGCCCCTCATCACAGCCAGAGTCTCAACATATACCATACACTAATAATGTATTGCTGCTTTATTACAAGTATCATCTCGTGGTTCCAGTAAGAGTTAGAGCTTGGTGCGCATCTGCACTGAAGGAATCATTGACGGTCATAGCCATAATTATGAATGTGCTGCTGTTCTTTCGGACGAAATGCAGGATGGTCAAAAGAGAAAAACATTTTTGAAAAAAAAATTACTATCGTCTAATACAAACTTAAATGTTACGAGGTCTTTTCTGTAGGTATTTGCTTTTGTGTACCCATGTAGGGAAATGAAACGAAGAGAAACGTTTTGGAAATTGGTGCTAGAGCAAAATGTTGATGTTTTGTTGCGTAGATTGAGTAACTAATGAGGAGGATTGAGACAAAAGAAAAATTTACTCACAACTTGACTTAATAACGGAGCAGTTGATGGCATACGTCAAGAGGCACCAGGAAATAATCAGTCTGGCAATGGAGGGAAGTGTGTGGAATAAAATTTATTGACAGAGATCAAGGGATGAAGATCAAAAATCAACAACAACAGTAACAAATTAATGAACTTATTATGTGCATAAGTTTAGGGTAACTTGTGGCACTGCAAAAATCAATACACTCACATAACTTTTTTACACTCACATAACTTTGCAGGAAATAACTTCCTTTTTTCCTGCCAGATATTGCTGCAGCATATCCAAAAGATCTAACACAGCAGATGGTTCAAAATGGCTCCGAGCACTATGGGACTTAACATCTGTGGTCATCAGTCCCCTAGAACTTAAATCTACTTAAAACTAACTAATTTAAGGACATCACACACATCCATTCCCGAGGCAGGATTCGAACCTGGGACCGTAGCAGCAGCGCGATTCCGGACTGAAGCGCCTAGAACCGGCCGGCCACAGCGGCCGGCGTAAGGCTATATGATAACAAATTCAGATCAAACGAAGAACACGTCACTGTAAAGGGTCACCAAATTGAGGCATCCATACAGGATGTAACCTTACCTCCACCCCCTTTCTTGCGCCAACGCAGCCGTGTATTCTCGCACGGAAAAGATTGTTGAGGTTTGGTATGCCGTCCTGCGGTAGACTGTCGGAAGAATCTTGACTCTATTGTGACAATTCGCCAATGGTTCCCCTTGCACCTACCCCATATGTGTTCAAGTGGCTTGAGATTTAGTAATCTTGTTGGCCAGAGCGGTTGTTGTGCAGTATGAACAGCACGTTGGGTTGTAGTAGCCCTATGATGACCGTTGTCCTGCTGGAAAATCTCATATCACCCTTATATAGAGGAAATGGGAGTAGCACTGGGATAACAACATATGTGACTTTGTGACACTGGCAACTTTACCCTGCAGGAACACCAAATGTCGCCGCATGCTACAACTGCTGGCCCCCACCTCCATTTCACACACACACACACACACACACACGAGCGCCATGAATCCTGGGCTGGGACGTGTAGGTCGTGGGCGAATGCACTCCGGAACAGGCCGCTCACCAGTTCTACACCGTGCACGTGTACGTCCATCAGTCGCAGGTAGACAGAACCTACCTTCACCAATGAAGATAGCAGAGTACCATTGCACTCTCTAGTCAGACCTTTCACAACACCAGAGTAGCCATGGTTGGCGGTGTCTTGGTATCAATGATAGCATGGCCAGGGGCGCACGTTACCCTCGTCCTGTTACAAGCGCACATGTATCCTTGGTAGCACATCAGGTGTAACATGTTCCCAGAGATCTTCCCTGGATAATGTTTGGTGAGCCACTGCTGCTCTCACAATATATCGATCTCGACGCGCGTCTCTACTACACGAACGCCGAGAACCCAGTCTACGGATTGGGAATGTTCCACAGACCACTCCTGAAAGCAGAGATACCACGTCGATGTATTGTGCCCAACATGTGCAGCTATCCGTCGATAACTTCTTCCAGCTTCTCGCAGGCCCATTTAGCGACCCTATTCAAATGACCGGATTTCAACAGATGTACGCCCTTATCGGCGAGATATTATGATATTCTAGAATGAACGTTGCGCCTACTGTTCACCTCTACATACAGCACAGTTACTGCTTGCAGAGTCAAAACACTGGACGCATCTGATCATCGATGACCATTGCAAAAAAATCACTAATACTACAGCCCCTCAGTACACAGATACCATCCATGGTGCCATTGATCACAATCCGTGAAAGTTTTCCGGAGGTGCATAATCAACTGACAGATACACCAAGTTTTAGTATTAACAGTCGTTATCCATTACGTTCGTGGCTGAGCATGTTCACCATTAAAGGTAAGATTATCTCTCTTAAGTGTTTCCTTTAATTTTTATTTAGTTATTTACTATTATATAGTTATTTACTGATTATTTATGTGATCTGCGATCGGACTGTTAACAGCGATGACTCAGAACTTTACCTGTATGTTAGGTGTCTTCCATACCAGTCGGGCTTTACCTCGTCGGTAGCGTTCTCGCTTCTCACGACCGGGTTGCCGGGTTCGATTCCCGGCGAGGTCAGGGATTTTCTCTGCCTCGTGATGGCTGGGTGTTGTGTGCTGTCCTTCGGTTAGTTGGGTTTAAGTAGTTCTAAGTTCTAGGGGACTGATGACCATAGATGTTAAGTCCCATAGCGCTCAGAGCCTTTACCTCATTTCTGTCACATACTCCATGCAAGCAGTGTCTTCCTAGTAACTGAAAGCGGTGAACCGTCTAAAAACTGCGTGAGCATATGTATAGGACTGTGTGACATCGAAACATTTTTGAAGCGGTGAACTGTCTGAAAACTGAGTGAGCATCTATAAACGACGGTGTGACTTCGAAACATTTTTGCTCTGTTGTGAAGCAAAAAGAGACATTCAGAGCTGCAACTGAAATGAATATTTATTTAGTCGGTGACCCGTTTCGGGCTACACCCGTTCTCAAAGCAACCAATGTTTGCCAAGTAAAATGTCCGTCAAGACAGCAATAAACAATGTGCGTACATAAGTGCATAATCGCAACTAACACTCTTTGGAATCACATGCATATGAAAGCACTTTGTTTACTTCCATTTTGGCGGACATTGTACTTAGCAAACATTTGTTAGTTTGCTGGTCAGACACTAAATAAACGTCCATTATGGTCTCAACTCTGGCTGTCTCTTTTTGCATCACAATCTGAAAATGTGTTGCTTTCCCACTATACCCAGCACGCTGGAGTTAAGAAAACTTAACTTTTGCTCTACGTAGATATCATCCTGAATGTTACTCAGAAATAAACGATATTTATACCAGTACAGAAATTGTCAACTTTTAATTGAGGTTTTATTAGAAAATTGTTCATTTCTGTTACTTAAAGATAAACGATACTTATAAAAGTACTGAAATTGTCAGTGTTGTTAATTCAGGTTTTATTGGAAAATTGTTCATTTGTAAAGCGAAGCAGAGGGATGTTGTAGAAAAAAATAAGGAAAAAGGCAATACAGATTTTTCACGTACCGTGGAGCTATAAAACGCAATGTCTTACAAAAAGGAAAAGTAAAAAAAAGTAAAAACCAAAACGTTCCTAAATGGCTCTGAGCACTATGGGACTCAACTGCTGTGGTCATTAGTCACCTAGAAGTAGTTCTAAGTTCCAAGGGACCGATGACCAAAGAAGTTAAGTCCCATAATGCTCAGAGCCATTTGAATTTTTTGGAGCAGAATGGGGTCCTGTGCGGAACTCACGGACCACGAACGTGGTCAGGTGATTTGTGTCATACGTCTGTGCGCGAGATATGCCCACTCTTAAGCATCCCTAGGTCCAAGTTTCCGATGTGATAGAGGAGTGGAAACTTGAAGGACACGTACAGCACAAAAACGTAAAGGCCGACCTCGTGCGTTGACTGACAGAGACCGCCGACAGTTGAAGAGGGTCGTAATGTGTAATTCGCCGTCATCTATCCAGACCATCAAGCAGAAAATCCTAACTGCATAGGCATCCACTACAAGTACTATGACAGATAAGCGAGAGGTGAGAAAATTTAGATTTAACGGTCGAGCGGCCGCTCATAATCCACACATCACTCCGGTAAATGTCAAACGAAACCTCGCTTGGTATGAGGAGCGTAAACATTGGCCGATTAAACAGGGGAAAAAGATTGTGTGGAGTGACGAATCACGGTACACAATGTGGCGATCCGATGGCAGGGTGTGGATATGGCGAATGCCCGGCGAAGGCCATCTGCCAGCGTGTGTAGTACCAGTAGTAAAATTCGGAGGTGGTAGTATTATGGTGTGGTCGTGTTTTCCATGGAGGGGGCTTGCACCCCTTGTTATTTTGCATGGCACTATCACAGCCTACATTGATGTTTAAAGCACCTGCTTGCTTCCCACTGTTGAAGAGCAATTCGGGGATGGCGACTGCATCTTTCAACACGATCTAGCACCTGTTCATAATGAACTGCCTGTGGTGGAGTGGTTTCACTGCAATAATATCCCTGTAATGGACTGGCCTGCACAGAGTCCTGACCTGATTCCTATAGAACACCTTTGGGATGTTTTGGAACGCCGATCTCGTGCCAGGCCTCACCGAACGACATCGATACCGCTCCGCAGTGCAGCACTCCGTGAAGAATTGGCTGCCATTGCCCAAGAAACCGTCTAGCACCTGACTGAACGTATGCCTGAGGCAGTGGAAGCTGTCATCGAGGCTAGGATTGGGCCAACAGCACATTGAATTCCACCATTAGCGATTACGAACTAGTAAGTCATTTTAAGCCAAGTGTCCGCATACTTTTTATCACGTAGTATACCTGATGGAACAACACTGAACGATGCATGGTTCTAATGATGTGCGAAACAAACAAATAAAGATCGAAAAAACAAAGGTAATTCGTCAGGTCCCAGTTTTTCTCTAACACATTCATTTATGTTTCGTTCGCTACCAGTGCTACCAATACCATCAATGATCCTACAGTTTATTGCCTCATTTAAGTACTGCCCCAAAACTACTGGGGTTGGTTTTGGCAGACCATGACCCTACTCACAACACGCCACGTCCTACGTAGAAAAAAATATCTTGTACCTGTCGTTCGTGATGTGTTTGTAATCAATGGTTATCTACTTCGCTATTAAACATGAGCAAAATCTGTCATCAGAACAACAATGAATGTTGATACCTACGCTTTCCACACCCACCCTTTTGCTATCGATACTGATATTTAGTTATTAAAGAGAAGTCGCCGCTAAAATGGTCTTGATTTTTTCCATCTACAGCAGGTTCCTCTTTTACTACAGCATTCTGTATATTGTTACTTAACATAAATTCTAACCGAGTTCGGTTCTACTAACCCTTGAAAACCTAAAACTCCTTATTTCCGCTTAATTTTGAAATTTATGATTATTGTTAATAAATATTCGACTTCTTAACACCATTCTCCCTTCTAATATCGTATTTAGTTTTATACTGCCAATCATCCCTACAACGATCTGACCGTCACTTCTAGCTGTACACGCAGACCTACTTTCATGCCCACCCGTTGCGTTCCGAAAACAATGCGGTGCGACGCGACAATGATCCTGTAAACAAACAGGAGCGTAGCTTCCCAAAGATGCTGGAGTGTCAGGCTCCCCTGCTATCGCATGCTAACCAATGGGAGTGTATTCTTACCTATTTTATATCAAACTTGAGTGTCTAAACTGATAAATTTGTATGAAATGGAAGCCTATCAGGAAGCTTAGTTAAACTTTTTTAACTTAATGCTGCCAGTTTCGGGCACAGCCAGTTTTCAGTTTTAGAGTGGTACCTAAACATACTCAACCTGCTATCAGTAATATATACATAACTGTAATAAAATAAGAGACATCAGAGCACAAACGGTGTATATATATATATATATATATATATATATATATATATATATATATATATATATATATGTGTGTGTGTGTGTGTGTGTGTGTGTGTGTGTGTAATATTTCGTAATATTTGTGTTCTGATTTCTCTTACTTTATTACGATAATCATTTCTCCCTTGGTATGTGAGCATGAACTAAATATTTTCACACTTCTGAGAAGAAAGACGGTAATTGAAATTTCATGAGAAGGTCCTGCCGTATCGAAAAACACCTTTGTTTTAATGACTACCACCCCAATTCGTGTATCATATCTGTGGCAGACTCTCTCCCATTTCACAATGATGCCAATTGATTTGCCCTTCTTTGAACTTTTTGATGTCCTTCCTCACTCGTATGTGATGCGGGTTCCACACCTTACTTCAATACTCCAGCAGAGGGCGGACGAGCGTAGTGCAAGCAGTCTCTTTAGTAAACCTGTCACATTTTCTGTGTTCTGTCAGTATATCACAGTCTTTGTTTGATTTCCCCACAATATTGTCTATGTGATTATTCAAATTTAACTTATTCGTATCTGTAATCCCGAAGTATTTAGTTGAGGTTACAGCCTTTAGGGTTGAGTGATTTATCGTGTAACTGAAATTTAGCGGACTCTTTTTTAATGCCCACGACTTCACATTTCGTGTTGTAGATTCAGTTGCCAGTTTTCGTATCATACAGATATCCAGCCTAAATAATTTTACAATTCCACTTGATCGTTTGATGACATTGCATGACGGTAGATGACAGCATCATCAGCAAACATTTTAAGAGGAGTGCTTAGACTGTCTTCTAAATCGTTTATGTAAATCAGGTACAACAGTGGGACTGTAACACATCCTTGAGGAAAGCCTGAAATTACTTGTATTTTACACGATGACTTACCGTCAATTATACTCCATAGGTGCACAGTTTAGTTAGAAGTGGTTTGTGCGGAACGGTGTCAAAGCCTTCTGGAAACGTAAAAACATGGAATGAATTTGACGTCCCCTGTCGATAGTGCTCATTACTTCTTAAGAATAAGGAGCTAGTTATATTTCGCAAGAACGACATTTTGAGAATCCGTGTTGGCTGTTTCTCAATAAATCATTTTCTTCGAGGTGTTCATGACGTTCGGACACAGTCCTAAGGTCCTACTGCAAATCGCCGGCCCGAGTGGCCGAGCGGTTCTAGGCGCTACAGTCTGGAACCGTGTGACCGCTACACACGCAGGTTCGAATCCTGCCTAGGGCATGGATGTGTGTGATATCCTTAGGTTAGTTAGGTTTAAGTAGTTCTAAGTTCTAGGGGACTGATGACCACAGCACTGCTCAGAACCATTTGAACCATTTTGAACCTACTGCAAATTAGCGGATTACTGAAATTTCCTTTCTTGGGTACTGGTTAAGCTTCTCCGATACAGCAAGGATATGTACCACTAAGTTACTCATGTTAGCAGCAGTTCTTGATTCGAGTTCTGCAATATTTCCTTCGTCTTTCGGAAAACCGAGTTTAGTAACTCAGCTCCAGTGATGCCGTCATCAACGACATTACCAATGCTTACTGTGCAATGAAGGTATTGATTGCGTCTTGCCACTGGTGTATTTTACACACAACCAGAATTTCTTTGGATTTTCTGTGAAGTTTCGAGAAAGAGTTTCGTTGAGGAAGCTATTATAAGTATCACGCACTGAACTTCGCACTAAATTTCGAGCCTTTGTAAAACTTTGCCAATCTTGGGGATGTTTCTTTGTTTTAAATTTGGCAGCCTTTATCCTTGTTTCTGTATTAGTATTCTACTTTGTGTACCTTGGGGCATCACAAAAATTTCTTATTAATTTATTCGTTATATATCATCATCGATACTATTTTTTACGTTTAAACCAAGTCTGTCTACGCTTACATAATCAGATAGGAAGGAGTGGAGACTGTCCCTTAGGAAGGTGTCAAGCGAAATTTTATCTTCTTTTACAAATAGCTTTGTGTTTATTTCTGGCGAGTCTCTATGTTAAGTTATTCATTCTAGTGACAACGGCCTTGTGGTCACTACTCCCTGTATCCATCACGATGCACCCTGTTTGGTCAGGCTTATTTGTTGCTATGAGGTCACGTGCGTTTTCGCAACCATTTACACTTCGAGTGACACTGAAGTGATAGTTCAAAATAATTTTCTGAGAAGGCATACAGTACGATTTAGGACGACGTTTTAAGCCTACCACCGGCTTTGAACATGTATTTTCGCCAACATATAGAGGGTAGATTACAAGTCACCACCAACTGTTATTGTATGAGTGGGAAACCAATTTGAAACGACGCTCAACTTCTTTTTTTTTTTTTTTTTTTTGAACTGTTCATCAACTGTATTATCTGATTCATG
The DNA here is from genome assembly GCF_023897955.1 of Schistocerca gregaria. NCBI lineage: Eukaryota > Metazoa > Arthropoda > Insecta > Orthoptera > Acrididae > Schistocerca > Schistocerca gregaria. The sequence continues at coordinate 342,867,868 of NC_064926.1, read as the reverse complement.
GTTGTTACATCATTCATCTATGTATCAAAGACGTGTTTTGCTTTTAAATTTTTATGCTTTACGAAAATCGATTTATATTTCATGTAAAAATCAGGATTGTCTTTTGTTCTGAATTATCTGTCACTGACAAGAACTTTGTCGAAGTTCTTAATAGATGTTTTATTTCTAAGTTCTTTTCATTCATTTAGGATACTACTCGAATATTTTACAAAATGAGGATAGATTTCTATTTCCTCCAAGATGCTCGTGTAGTTTCCTTTTCCGGCTTTATGAAGAAAAGAATTGTTGGAGCCGAAAAACATGCTATACGTGCTTCTTGAAGGAAACAGAAATCTACACTCCCTTGGTAAAAAAATTCACTAACCTCATAAATGACTAAACAGAACTCAGAAATAAAAGAACAAGTTGAGAACTTTAACGAAATTCTTATCAGTGATAAATAATTCAGAGCAAAAGAGAGTCCTAAATTTTAGGTAAGCTGCAATGGATTTACATTAAACGAAAGAAACTAAAAACCAATGGTCGATAATGTAGGAGCCATGTACAAATGTAACAAAAGTGCATAATATCTGAAAAACAGCATTATGATCTTATTGCAAGTAAAAAATTATAATATATCTGAATATTACCCACAAACAGACACAAAAATGTATGTTAAAAGTTCCTCTTAAGTACCATTTAAAAACGAGTCACGCTCGAAGCCAATAGAAACAAGTAAAAATATATAAAAAGAGCAGCTCCGGTGGATTATCATTACTATGCATTTCCTACAACTTATAGCTGTAGAATAGCATGCCAAAGATATAATAAAGAAACTTACACTACTGGCCATTAAAATTGCTACACCACGAAGATGAGGTGCTACAGACGCGAAATTTAACCGAAAGGAAGAAGATGCCGTGATATGCAAATGATTAGCTTTCCAGAGCATTCACACAAGGTTGGCTCCGGTGGCGACACCTACAACGGGCTGACACGAGGAAAGTTTCCAACCCATTTCTCATACACAAGCAGCAGTTGACCGGAGTTACCTAGTAAAACGCTGTTGTGATGCCTCGTGTAAGGAGGAGAAAAGCGTACCATCACGTTTCCGATTTTGATAAAGGTCGGATTGTAGCCTATCGCGATTTCGGTTTATCGTATCGCGACACTGCTGCTCCCGTTGGTCGAGATCGAATGACTGATAGCAGAATATGGAATCGGAGGGTAATACGGAACGCCGTGTTGGATCCCAACGGCCTCGTATGACTGTAGTCGAGATGACAGGCATCTTATCCGCATGGCTGTAACGGATCGTGCAGCCACGTCTCGATCCCTGAGTCAATAGATGGGGACATTTGCCAGACAACAACCATCTGCACGAACAGTTCGACGACGTTTGCAGCAGCATGGACTATCAGCTCAGAGACCATGGCTGCCGTTACCATTGACGCCGCATCACAGACAGGAGCGCCAGCGATGGTGTACTCAACGACGAACGTGGGTCCACTAATGGCAAATCGTCATTTTTTCGGCTGAATCCAGGTTCTGTTTACAGCATCATGTTGGTCGCATCCGTGTTTGGCGACATCGCAGTGAATGCACACTGGAAGCGTGTGTTCGTCATTGCCATACTGGCGTATCATCCGGCATGATGGTTGGTAGGTGCCATTGGTTACACGTTTCGGTCATCTTTTGTTCGCGTTGACGGCACTTTGAACAGTGGACGTTAGATTTCAGATGTGTTACGACCCGTGGCCTTACCCTTCATTCGATGCCTGCGAAACCCTATATTTCTGTAGGATAATGCACGACCGCATGTTGCAGGTCCTGTACGGGCCTTTCTGGATACAGAAAATATTCGTTGCTGCCCTGGCCCCCACATTCTGCAGATCTCTTAACAACTGAAAACGTCTGGTGAATGGTGGCCGAGCAACTGGCTCGTCACAATACGCCAATCACTACTCTTAATGAACTGTGGTATTTTGTTGCACACACCATCCAAGCTCTGTTTGACTCAATGCCCAGGCGTGTGAAGGCCGTTATTACGGCCAGAGGTGGTTGTTCCGGGTACTGATTTCTCAGGATCTATTTAGCCAAATTGCGTGAAAAGGTAATCACATGTCAGTTATGGTATAATATATTTGTCCAATGAATACCCGTTTATCATCTGCATTTCTTCTTGGTGTAGCAATTTCAAAGGCCAGTAGTGTATGTTACGTGTGTAATATATTTCCCATTCGTGAATGCATTGTTTTTTCCGCTCTATTACTCAGGACTCCAATTTCTGTAATTGTAGACAAAGAGAAAAAAGGTAGGCTCCCTATGAAATTAATTTTCCTGTTTCGTACAATAAAAGGGGTCCAGGTCCTCTAGTATGAGTATCACGCCAGAGTTGCCTCGAAAAGCAGCTCCGAGCACGAGCGGGAAGTGTTAATGGACTCGTTAACCGGCGTGTCTCCGGTAACTGCACCGCTATTAGGCGGAAGTGTGTCCGGCTGGTCCCTGCGACTCTGCCGGGCTGCATACCGCTCAGTTCCAGGAACGGAGGACGCAGCGGCTGTGTACGGACGCTGCTGCCCGGCGGGAGTCTTGATTACCCGCGCCACAACGATTAATCAAGCCGTCCACTCGCAGTACACCGACAAGGTCCCATCACAGGAGGCCGCAATTACGGAAATTAAGAAATTCCTTTCGTAGCTGTTGTTAAGGAGACGGTGCTAACTGATAAAATTCTAATGTGACGGATTCATTTGCATTTTAATTTACTTAAACCGCAAGGGGGAATTAGTTGGTATGCTAAAGTTCACCTCCAGACAGAAGAAAAAGGAGGGAAAGAGTCTGACGTGTAGAACAAAAAAGGTGAAGTATCGGCCGCGCCACTACCCTAGACCAGACCCGGACTGCAGGCATAGCTGTCGATAGCGCTCTCTCGTCCGTTATCTGTGGAGAATATGGGCGTTGTAACTTACCTGCCTGTTTCGTAACCCTCTGCCTCATAAGTCTCGTGGATTTTCTACTTCTGTCTTCTCCATGGTTTTATTGACGGTGCCGAACTTTCCGATATAAAAAAGGTTGTAGAATAAGGTATTCATCTATTTTCAGGTCTGTTAGCAGAGAGTTTTATTTCGATAATCAGCTTTGTAATCTATACAACACCTATAGCTTAGCACAGGTTAGTAACTCACATCTCACAGAATTTTCAAAATATCTGCATGTGGCAATGACTAAAGAAAAAAGTCTTCGGGTCGGAGAATCGCTACGAAAGTTTCAAGACGGACACAAGGTATCTGCACACTTTCACTATGAACTTTGCGTAGGTCTTCATGACAGACAGGTCTCGTCACGCAACAATGCGTAGAATCCTGCTCCCATGTTTCGCCCTCAGATTGTTACCATCGATATCTGGATGCTTATTTATTTCCGTAGAGAATCGCAGAATTTTACACAATGCAAAGAGTACCCTTAAGTTAGCTATATTGTTTTCGATGTTCAATGTAATATTTAATCAATGCAGTGTAGAGTTCCGACTCACTCCTTACAGCACTATCTGCTTCTTCTCCACTATACAAAGCCACGTACCAGCGCCAGAATTCAAATAAGGCAGTCTTCCATTTTTAAGCAGTAAGGAAACACAAAACTGGTATCCCCTCCGACATATACCGTATGTTGCCGGCCGCGGTGGTCTAGCGGTTCTAGGCTCTCAGTCCCGAACCGCGCGACTGCTACGGTCTCAGGTTCGAATCCTGCCTTGGGCATGGATGTGTGTGATGTCCTTAGGTTAGTTAGGTTTAAGTAGTTCTAAGTTCTAGGGGACTGATGACCACAGATGTTAAGTCCCATAGTGCTCAGAGCCATTTTGAACCATCTGCTGCGCATTTCGTATTTCAGTGGCTCAATGATCGTTCCACAGAATTTCGGACGTGGAGCCGCATAAATTCCACGTCTTCTTCTAATATTTCGGTTGCATACCGTCCAGCAGAGTTAGGCGAGGTGACTGAAGCTCAGCAGCTGCTCCGTCCTTTTAAACCTGAGGACTGCGCCAATGCGCATGCGGCCACAGGTTGTAAGGAAGACTTCTTCGCTTCTGAACGCCTCTCCTTGCCACCAGAAGTTGTGTAACGACTCAAACAAAGTGGTGCGGTTCCTCCGAGGCTTTACGGATTCCAAAGATCCACAAGAGCGGTGTTCCTTGGCGTTCGACAGTAACATTGGCTCTCCAGCCTATGACTGTGTCAAACACTTTTCGTGGTTATTAAGGTCTCTGGTGGGAAAATGCGCCGATCACTAAAATCACTCAGACTGAACAGTTCTGATATGTAGTGAACTTTTTCACAAAGGTTCCTCTTCCACAGTCATTACTTCTCATTGGAAAAAACGCTGACAAAAAGATTTCAGCTTTGTTTTAACATGTTTTGCCGTCGACATATATTTTACTCAGTAACGAATTTTATGAACAGCCTGACGGCATTGCCATGGGTAGTCCTTTGGTGTGCAACTTTTTTGTGGAGCACTTCGAGTACAAGGCACTCGAATCTGCCAGCTTGAAGCCCACAATATATTGGAAGTACGTTGATGACACGTTTGAATTGTGGCCCCATGGTGAAGATAAATTAAAAGAATTTTTAAATCATCTGAATTGCATCCATAGACAAATTCAGTTCATGGAAATAGGAAAAGATGTCTGCCTTTCATTTTTGGATGTTTTGGTACGACGTAAAGATGATGGTACTTTGGGACACAGTACATCGTAAACCGACCCATACGGATTTACACTTACGTGCAAATATATGCCACCATTCTTCGTGGACGATGAATGTTCTCAGAACTATGGTATACAGAGCACACGTCATTGCTGACGAGAGCAATTTGGAGGACGGGCCCTACACCACGGAAGAGCTTTTGAAACCAACGAGTACTTTTCACACCAGGTACGTAAGATATTAATAATGAAACCAACTGTGGGCGTAAGGAATGCAGAAGAAGACACGGAAAGTTTTAAAACCATGGCTTTTCTGTCTTAATGGGAAAGAAATCGTAAAAAATAGGACGGATTCTCAAAATACACTAAGTGAAAGTGATTTTTGCCCTCCACCAAAGACAGCAACATTCCTGGGTCCCATTACAGATGATTTGGTGCTCCTGGTCTTTACAAGATCCCCTTTAGTGTGGCTGTTCATACATCGCACAGACGACACGTACTGTCCATGAGAGATGCACCCGGACCTTACAACCTAATAAATCTGCTGTGGTTGAGCACTGTATTGACACTGGGCACCCTATGGTGTATGACAAAGTCGAAATTTTAGCCTCGACTTCATCTTTCTGGGACTCAGAAGTGAAAGCAGCAAATTGGAATTAGGTTGGCGACGAATTAAAGTAATGGAGATAGCGGCTTAAGCTCGGACAAATCACAGAATCCGTCACTTTCTATGATAAACTCACGAAGACGTCGTGACGGTGCTGCTCGTAGTGATACATCGATATCACTATGTGAATCTTCCGCTCAGCCATAGATCTAATTTCCTACTCATGTTATACCTCTTGCCGCAAGTGTATCTGTGGCCAGATTCGCTGTGGCGCAGTCTGCTGGCTTAAAAGGACAAAGTGCTGGAGTGTCACACACCTCGGCTCACTCTGAAGATGGCTGGACTGTATACAGCCGAAATATTAGAAGGAGATGTGAAATCTATGCGGCTGCAGGCCCAAAAGTTTATGGAACATATACCATCTGCGGTTGTGAAAAACAACCTTTCTAATTTCAACGACTCTCTAGTTATCAGCAGTCAACAATCACGTACCGCCTTTTCTGAGTACACGCAAATGTGAAATCCGGTAACCTACGTCCATTTTTTCTTTTTTTCAGTGATTTTCAGTCTGTGGCACGTTCCAGTAAGAATGGACACACATAGGTACATTCAGTGTGTTTGTGTGACATCGGTCTGTAGAGTGGTTTGATATGGTCCTCCACGATTTCGTGTCATTCCTGTCATGTGCTAATCTCTTCGTAAGAAAAAAAAAATGGCTTGGAATCCTGTTAGAGAAATGTTCAGCCACCTGGTAGGCCTACGAGGCTTCTCATTTACGCCTTTCTGTTTTCAGATATTGAGTATCTGAATCTTCTTTATACCCAACATCCTCTATTATTCGTTGGATATATTCTAATATCTGTATTTCCTAGCTAGTGACCCTCTTCGCTTTTGTTTAGCACCAGAGACGTTAATCGCCGATACCTTAAGCCATGTCCAATTACCGTATTCCCAATAATTTCCACGTACTTCTTTTCTTAGCGATTCTGTGTTGAAATTTCTAGTTTCTTATCAGTCCACTTAATGTTCAACATTCTATTGTAAGAACAGGTCCCGTACGATTTACCTCTTTTCCGGTTTTCATATTGTCCATAATTCACTTTCAGCCAATGATACACCACAAATGAAAGTTATCATAAATTTATTTCTCAAGCTATTAAATATTTAATACCAAAAGACATCTTTAGGAGAAAAATGTTCACCTTTGCCTTTGTTGCTCTGCCACTTATCAGGGAATTCCTACACTTTCTCTACCATGTGGTATTTAATTTTGACTCTAAGTTTGTCACTAATCTCATTTCTGCTGCTCCTTAATGTTTTCGACGTCCTTTGGTTAGCTCCCAGCCCACATTCTGTGCTCAGGAGACTGTGCGTCCCATTAAAGAGATGCTGTATTTCTTCATTTTCCGAAATGAGAGAAAATGTGTCCAGTGAACCATAATGCATACCTCTTCGCTCTGAATTTTAATCCCACATCTAAACCTTTATTTAATTTTCTTCACTGATTCGTCGATACACCAGTTGAATAAAATAGGAGAACGACAACGTCACGGATTTATGCATATTTTAATTAGAGCACTTATTTTTGGTTTTTCTTCTCTTTTCCACGTCCAACCTGGGAATTATTTTTGTTTCATTCTTGTGAAACACTTTTTTTATTTAAATGATTTCTCCCTATGCCTTTATTCTCGATGGATAGTTCATTTACCCTACGTAAGAAGAGTAGTACACGTCATCTAACATTAATTTGGACAAATTTGGTTCTTTGTGAGTGTGTGGTTTGACTGTTACGTGATATGTTCCCACGTTGGAGAAGCCGTCGCTCTCTTTAGTATGTTATAACTGAGTGTACGTTCAGTAATGTGGTGTGTAGATTCAATCCTCGCCTGACACATCCTAGTGTACCTCAGATCAGTTCTATGCCTTAAGTTTAGGAGTTCAGTATCAAATAGGATCATCTAATTTAATCATCAAACATTTCAGGGTATTGTTAACGTTTCTTATGACAACACCAATGTAATGTTTCTTCGCTTTAAAACAGTTATTTGGCGGTGACCATAATGCAGATATTTAGGTGATCAGGTGCGAGGCACTTTTCTCTGTTTGCTTCTTCAGTTGCTCCACACACTGCTGCAGTAATTTAGCTGAACAGACAATGATGGTGACGTGTTAGAAAAATGACTTACTTCAGTGTCGGAAATAGCTCTTGACTATTCCTTTCTAAGTAACAGTTTCATCGTTTTGTTCTTAATACGTCAATTTGTTTGATACTAGTCTCCCAGGAATGAATGATATTCAAATTTAAATGTGACTGTTTAAAATATCTTTCATTTTGTTTAAATTTGTGACATTCCGTGTTCATAGGAAGTAGGTATTAAAACTATCAGAAATTCTGTATATTTTGGCCGTTTATTTTCATGACATGACATTGTTTCGTCATTGCCACATCACTAAGAGTAAAATGAAAACATTTATACATTTATAGCTGGTAATTTAACAGTTGCGTTGTGGTGTAATGAATTTTCTAGAGAAAAAAAACATTTCTCACAGCCTGGTTGTCGAATATGCTCCAAATGGTTCATATTGTGGGACTACATCTGAGAATTTCTCAAACCCTTAATGACATTTGATACTAACAAGCTCTGAAGCCAGTGACTTACACAGTGAACAGACCTGTCCCCTTAAGATTATGTTAAATATTAAGAAAAAGTCGTGCAACGGGAGGTATTGGCCATCTGAATTTAAACATGATTTAAACATGATTTATACATGATATATGGGTATAATACCCCACATACACATAACGAGGAAGGATTTCATCAAACTATGGAGCGAAACTAAAGGCCGCAATAAAATTCTATTTTTTACTAAGCCGCGTGGATTTCTTTCCAACCGTTTAATGGGTAATGTAAATAATTATAATTTGCATAAGGTTCATATGAATTGTTCAAGATGATAATGCCTTGGCAGGCGTGGCTGCAATGGGAGTTAAATGATAGAGGAAGCTCTGTCCACTTTAACTCCCAATGACTGGTGAATTACAAAACAGATTAAAGATAAAGAGTAACAAAGCACGTATAAGGGTCAGTTCACTTTCCTAGGCGCATGTTGGGTTCGCCTAGCTGACAGCATGAATTAATGTAGAAAAGCAAAACTTCAGCTCGAAACAAATGACTTCGTGGGCACCTTATCACAATATATGCAAATTCGCCTCATGCTAACCATCGCTCTAAGGCTCAGGGGTACCGGATGGCTGCAGTGATACCTGCCAGTCGTAAGTTCTGCTCCTGCACCTTTGACCAGCTATAGGACGAAGTATCCCTTCTCTGTAGTCCTAAGGCAAAGACACCCCTCTCCCTGACGATGCAAGATAAAATTTCTATCTCAGTTCGTTCTCAAAATGTTACTGGTTCTAACAGCACTGGATTCTCATTACCCAATCCCTCTAGGCATTCCGAGCTCTGACTAATAAAATATTTACGAAAATAACGACGCTCTCCCTTTTCCTAAAGCATCTGCAGTGAGTAACCAGGAAAGCACACTTATTTCTTAGAGTTGAGCAGAAATCAAAATTTCTATTCCGTCAAGAGGATACATGTCCGCGCAGTAATAGTGCTTGCGTATCTGCGCTTTTGATCCTTCATCGACACTGCAAAATAATTGTTGGCTCCATTACGAAATTTAAACACACATTGATTCTCACCAACTTTGGGTTCATTGTAGCTGCATCATCAGGTGCGATAAAATCACGTACTGCTCAGAAAAGAGATGGGATGACACATCGTTCATACTCAGAGAAAAATACTGCCTGAGAAAGCTGGGTCGTCCCACTCTCTTTTCTGATCAGAACGTGATTTTATTGCACCTGATTATGCAGCTACATTGCCGCGAAACCTGCAGAGCTAATAAATAAAGTAATAACAGCTAAAGTGGTTTTATCTTCTAAATGATTATTACTCTCGTCTCAGAAACACACAGGTACATGTACATACATTAAATTACATACATTAAGTTACTTTTGACCTAAACTTGGCAACTTCTAGTGCATTTTCCGATGCTTGTTTAAGGTCATCTTCTGCACTGGAGACTGGACACAATCGAAACCGAAGCATGTGCCGGACTGTTTGTTCTTCTCCACAGTCACACCGAATATCATTTGGATCAATGTAGCCCTCTTTTGTCAGGTTAACTCTTGATCTTCCAACTCAGTATCTCAGTCTATTCAGGGACTTCCAAGCTGTCTATTCACTGTCATGGCCTAGAGGGGATCTTCAACAAATCTTTTCCAACCAGGGGGAAGGTAGGTCGAATGAAAGTGTTGTTAATAAAAATTCTCTATTTTAAACTAGACTGAACTGCATGTGACTGCTTTAGTCTTTATTAAAACTTGCATCTGACTGCGTATTTAACTGAACTGAACTTTATCTGACTGCATGAAAATATTGTTGGAAAATTAATACTCAAAAAACACATCTGACTGCATGAAAGTTTAGTGGTAAAAATAAATGAAGGTCACCAACCTGCATCTTACTACGTCTGTGGACTTAGTTCGTACACTCCTTCCCGTTTAGCCGGTAATAAAACATATATTCAACTCAGCCGTAGTGCAATGGCATAAAATTGTCATTCTAGAGAACTTTACTCATTTTGGCACTGTTTGTTACTTAATAAAAATTCTGTCCTGATCTGAGTAATTTGCCAACTGTACAACGGCAAATAGATTATTTTATTCTGATAAATGAAATTATTACTCATGGGAACTTTACTTTAATGTACCTTTTGGTTCAATACAAGCACAAGATGCGGAGAACGACATAAGGTGTGAGATGAAACTCTAGTTTTATCTAAAATAATACACTCCTGGAAATGGAAAAAAGAACACATTGACACCGGTGTGTCAGACCCACCATACTTGCTCCGGACACTGCGAGAGGGCTGTACAAGCAATGATCACACACACGGCACAGCGGACACACCAGGAACCGCGGTGTTGGCCGTCGAATGGCGCTAGCTGCGCAGCATTTGTGCACCGCCGCCGTCAGTGTCAGCCAGTTTGCCGTGGCATACGGAGCTCCATCGCAGTCTTTAAAACTGGTAGCATGCCACGACAGCGTGGACGTGAACCGTATGTGCAGTTGACGGACTTTGAGCGAGGGCGTATAGTGGGAATGCGGGAGGCCGGGTGGACGTACCGCCGAATTGCTCAACACGTGGGGCGTGAGGTCTCCACAGTATATCGATGTTGTCGCCAGTGGTCGGCGGAAGGTGGACGTGCCCGTCGACCTGGGACCGGACCGCAGCGACGCACGGATGCACGCCAAGACCGTAGGATCCTACGCAGTGCCGTAGGGGACCGCACCGCCACTTCCCAGCAAATTAGGGACGCTGTTGCTCCTGGGGTATCGGCGAGGACAATTCGCAACCGCCTCCATGAAGCTGGGCTACGGTCCCGCACACCGTTAGGCCGTCTTCCGCTCACGCCCCAACATCGTGCAGCCCGCCTCCAGTGGTGTCGCGACAGGCGTGAATGGAGGGACGAGTGGAGACGTGTCGTCTTCAGCGATGAGAGTCGTTTCTGACTTGGTGCCAATGATGGTCGTATGAGTGTTTGGCGCCGTGCAGGTGAGCGCCACAATCAGGACTGCATACGACCGAGGCACACAGGGCCAACACCCGGCATCATGGTGTGGGGAGCGATCTCCTACACTGGCCGTACACCTCTGGTGAACGTCGAGGGGACACTGAATATTGCACGGTACATCCAAACCGTCATCGAACCCATCGTTCTACCATTCCTAGACCGGCAAGGGAACTTGCTGGCATGGCAAGCCGTTCCACAGGACTACATCCAGCACCTTTACGACCGTCTGCATGGGAGAATAGCAGCCTGCATTGCTGCGAAAGTTGGATATACACTGTACTAGTGCCGACATTGTGCATGCTCTGTTGCCTGTGTCTATGTGCCTGTGGTTCTGTCAGTGTGATCATGTGATGTATCTGACCCCAGGAATGTGTCTATAAAGTTTCCCCTTCCTGGGACAAGAATTCACGGTGTTCTTATTTCAATTTCCAGGAGTGCATATACTACGAGGCGTTCTAAGACATAAGCAAATATTAGTTCCAACACACACTTACTTTTTTTATTGGTTACCCTGTTTTATTTCTTGCGTAATCAATAACATAAAAATCAGAAGAAGAATGGCGTTTGTTGCATCTCAGAAGGTCAATTTCGTTCCGAGAAACTGCAAAGCGAAGTTGACGCTAGAAATAAACGAAACGCGTCGCTATTTCACATCCCCAGATGCAAGTGTGAACTCCTCGTTGCCCAAAATGTCGGTGTGATTGACGTACATTATCTTACTTTCACTGTTGTCATGAGAGCAGAAATTAATAATACAATTTCCAAATATGTAGAAAGTCACGCTTGCATTTCGGCACATCCAAAATTGGCGTGTTTCGTTTATTTCAAGCGTCAACATCGCTTTGCATTTTCTCTGGATGTAATTGATTTCTTGCGATGCAACCAAAGCCATTCCTTTTGTTATTTTTCGTGTTATTGATTGCATAAGAAATAATACAGAGTGTCTATTTTTTTTAAATGTAAGTTTGTGTCGAAACTTATGTTTATTTTCGTTTTAGAACGTCTCATAATGTTTACTTTAATGATCCCCTGCGTTGTACTCATAATTTTCAAAGGCGCTTCTCATTATCAGTTGCTATACCAGAGATATTTGCGCTGAAGCGTTTCGGTGGGCCAACCCGTGCAGAGTTGAAGATGCTCTGCTACACCAATGATACTGGATCTACTTCAAAGTTACTCATTTCTTGATTCAAATTCTGGAATATTTTTATCATCTTTTACGGTGAAGAAATTTAGGAAAACTATGTTTAGAAACTTCACTCTACTGGCGCTGTCATCGATATTTTATTACCACTGGGACTGCCCAAACAGGGTATTGATTGTACGTGGCCGCTGGTGCACTTCGCATATGACCAGATTATCACTGGATTTTCAGTCAGATTTCAAGACAGTATTTCACTGTGGAAGCTATTAAAAGCATCTTCCATTAAGGCGTACACTAAGTTTCAAACTACAGTAAAACGTTGGCAATCTTGTGGATTTTGTGTCCTTTTCACTTATGGTTCCTTCCCCTGTTCTGCCTGCCATGGGGTACCAGTTATGCTTTTTATTAATTTATTCGGCATAAATTTCTCAAATTGCGACGACATTATTTCCGTGAATTTAAGGCACCACTGCTCTACCTACGTTCACATAGTTAGTTTGGAAGGAATAGAGACGGTCTGATAAGAAGGCGTCAACTAAAGTTGTCATTTTCAAAAGAAATCTTTTGAGTTTGTTTTGATGGATATGATTGTTACGGTATTCAGTCTCGCTACACCGATTTTGTGGTCATTAATCCCTATATTCATTATGATGCTCCTTATTTGCTCAGGATTATTATTTGCTAATAGGACAAGTTTTAAATCGCGACCATTTACACTTGGAGTAGGTTCCTGAACTAACTGTTCAAAGTAATTTTCGGAGAAAGCATCTGGTACAGTTTCGGATGATGTTTCATGCCTACCACCGATTTTAAAAATGTATTTTGGCTCAGACACCGCCGGTAGGTCGAAGCAACCACCAACTGTAATTGTGTGACTGGGATACCTGTTTGAAATGAGACCTCAAGATTGCTTTGAACTGTTTCGCAACTGAATTATCTGAGCTGGTGGGTCGATGGAAGGAACCAATTATTAATTTATTCCGATTACTTCTTACTTACTCCTTGGCGCTACATTTGCCCGTGTAAGGCTTTTGCCTCCTGATTTATTCCAGCCGTCAAGTATAAATCCCATTGGGGCCGGCAAGACATAATTTTCCTGGTTTTCCTAATTTGTTCAAATGGTTCAAATGGCTGTGAGCGCTATGGGACTTAACTTCTGAGGTCATCAGTCCCCTAAACTACTTACACTTAATTAACCTAAGGACATCACACACATCCATGTCTGAGATAGGATTCGAACCTGCGACCGCATCAGCCACGTGGTTCCGGACTGAAGCGCCTAGAACCTCTCGGCCACCGCGGACGGCTCCTAATCTGCTGTCTGCTTGATTACTTTCAGATGTGTCGCTTTTACGAGTATTTTCTGCTTCAGCTCTCCTCAGTGGCAGTTTACACTCCGTGTCTAACGTCCTCACTGTTGACGAGACGTTTAGCCTTAAATTCTTCCCCTCCCTTATTTTTGGAAACCACCCTGAGCGTAAATCTGATGGCCACACAGCTATTTGTACCATCGTCCCGTCCTGTGTAAAGCTGAATAGGCAATGAGCAAATTTTATGCCGTATGAATTCGGCAGTGTTGAAACACAGACCTGTACAAATAATATGTCTTTCGTTACATTCGATACTGAGCTTCATTATTGGTGTAACCACTACACACAAATGGATTATGATGACCTATCAGGTATTGGGTATAACCGAGCTCGTGGAAGCGCCATCTGAGTGGGATCTCTTCCCTGCGCAGGTTTTTCTCTTCTGCATACTGATGAACAGCAACTATACATCAATGGTAACTGAAGAACTAAAGCCGTTGTCACATCAAAGTACAGTACTGTAATTCCGAACAGGATCGTCACGTCATGGCCTTACGTAGGTCACTAGAATCAGAAGCGGCAATTCAGCCGCTCGACCGACCGTACGGCATTAACTGCGTTCCGGCGAATTCTTACCCTGATAGACCACTGTTTAACGTTGTGGGCTGTCGAAAAGACGGTGAATAGCTGCACGGCAGAAAGGGAAAGAAAGGAAAAAAACGAACAATTGATTGTAGTATTCTCAATCTGAGGAATCCGAATAAATTTAATTATTTATAAAGATAATAATAATAATAACTTGTTGAGGTTCACAGGCCTGATGGTACTCTTCCTATTGGACGCCGCTTCGGGAACTTGCATGTTCCTAACCTACATCCGTTATCCAACAGGGTAAAGGGCACTTACAGATAAACAAGGTATCCGTTCGACCGAGATTCGACCCCGCGACCTCTTGTTTCCCCGGCTCCACCGCTAGACCATCACAAATGACAGGTATGTCGATTGATCAAATACGAGTGTTCACGAGTGGGTCTGCACATAACACACTATATGACATTTATGACTGTATCATTTGACTGCACTGAACTAGGCACTTATGTTATTTACACCGCCAAGGATAGACTTCAGCATCTGAGCAAAATTTCGTTTTGATACTTCTAACAGTCTCTGATAAGAACAACAACAACAGACAGAAAAGTTTGTTAGTAGGCATTTAGGTTTTTATATTGGTAACTCCACGTACATGTGTGAAAGTATCACAATGCCGGCGAAAATTTATTGGACACTGTTATATTTGTAAGATTTTGTTTCTACACATTTCTACTGTAATTTCTCGGCTTGTGATATTTTATTTGTATCAAACTGTCACTGTAGCGGAAACTTCTGTTGTAAATTTCAGTAAGAAAGCTAAGTGACCTCGGCGTAATGCGTCGTTGACGCACAGCTGTGCGTCGCCTGGAGAAAAAAGCTATTAGGTGGAGAAAAAAAGAGGCCATTAACCTCGATATTGACAGTTCATTGTAGAAAGCATCGCAAATACGGCACGCTCAAACTTGAAAACATGATTACACTGTAGAGTTCTTAATTTATGATATTTACTAAAATGCCTAATGAAATGATGAGAAACATTTTACATCTGCTGTCTTTCTAGTTGTGAGATTGTTCATTTTGTTTAATATCTAGTTTCGAGCTGCACTGCAGCATTGATTAAAATAAAATTTAATAGATGTACTAATATAGTTATTTTATCCCTACAGATCCAGTAAATAACAATTTTATGATCTACTTCCAACAAAAAAAAAAAAAAAAAAATACGAGGGAGCACAAAAAGACATTTCTACTTCACAGGAATTGCATACATAATTTCTTTTAATGACTGGTAACTTGTCTGCTCGAGTAAGTTATCGTGATGCATCACTCTAGTGTTAAGATGTGACATAGGTGTTAGACATGGCCATTTTTACTGTCATATTTTTTCTGCTTGAGCTGTGTCATGCTTAGGTATAAGTTATTGCATTTGCTGCTGCTGCTTGCCAGGCATAGTGCTATTAAATTTCACTTTGATGACTCTGTTAAGCTAGTTTTACGACTGATTTATTTATTTTTTTGCTGCAAATTGTCTCATATAAGTGATAATATTGCATTTGTTCTGCTAATTTAGATATACTGCTGCTTGCTTTGCCAATTTGCATTTTTTTTGTCATTCCTGTTTGCGTTAATTTGTTGTGATGAATTGGAAGAAATGCACTGATTTGCTATAGGAAAATGGTTTGGCCAAAAACAGTGAACAGTGGAGAAAACTATTTTTGGAAGAGGATGTGAACAGAATACAGAAAGCATGCTTGGATCGATTTTTTTTTTTTTTTTTTTTTTTTTTTTTTTTGTGTGGAAACAAATGTTGAAGTAAGAGGAAAGCCCTACCGAATGAAGTTTTGGGTTGGAGTGCAGTACCCAATGTCTCACTGAAAACCAATCCTGCCCTGTACTTTCGTGTTATTACGCTATGTGAATTTGTGTTTTTCCTGTCTTTATGTGTTTAGCTAATAAGATTTACATTGTAGAATTTGTCTGATAATATGTTATCTACTTTTTAAAGATGTTTAGACATTATTTATTCTGTTTTGTTTTAATGCTCATGTGTGAAGTTGATGTTTCAAAAGTTATTCTGATCTTTTATGTATGTACTAGTGTCATAATTCTTGTAACACTGATGTAAATGTTTATTTCTATTCTTTTATAATGCCTGAATTACTACAAATGTTATCTGTATTGTTATGTATTTTGTACCTTTGTTATTATATTCTTATGTTATAAAATTGTAATTGACACCAGTTCATCAAATTAAGTAACTTGTGAGTTACATTTCACTGCACACTTTCCTGTTGGTATAGTATATGGTCAATATGTGGGAAGTAGGGACTGCTAGTGTTTGCACATGTGTTTGTAATTCAGCAAGGGACTGGTTAACAGCATTGCTGGTTCTAAGGACAATTCCAAAAATTTTGTGAGTGCACAAGTGGTGGTTTATGGACTTGCTATATTCTCCGCAAGATTCTTCGATGGTGATTGTGCACCTGCACAGTCGCAACAGATGGCTGCTGGCCGTCTCTACAAGGACTGCAGTGGGTCTGCACCTTTGATGGCCACCCAATACTATTATTTCAACAAGGACTGCAGTGGGTCTGCACCTCTGGTGGCCCACCAATACCATACTCTCTACCAAGACTATAGTGGGTCTGCTCTGTGATGACCTACCGACCAAAATTCTTCAAAACTTGGAATGACTCTGCTGTGGGTTTGCTCTTTTGTGGCCCATTACCTGTGTGCATGTCAAGAGTCAGCACTGTCTTTCCGTTGGAAGGACAACACTACTTCTTCAAGACTGCATGGAAATACACTACTTCCTTATGCATTTTCTTTTACTGCTCAGACTTTGAGAAAAACACTGCAATTTTACTGTGATAAATGATCAGTACTCTCTTTATGAACGGTGAGAAAATTTTAGCTTTTGACCAACATTGTATCGATAAGTGTGTGCATTTGATTTCTTTGTTATTGTAATTATGAAAAAAAAATTCTAATCTGTATTGGCCACTGCCGAAAACAATTTGTAAAATTTTTTGTGGGGAGCATGGGGGCTATGTAAGTAGGCTGTTTAGGTTTTTATATTGGTGACGTCACGTGGCGCTCTGTATGAAAATCACTGGCTGTGCTGTGTGCAGTCTGTGGCTGGTTTGCATTGTTGTTGGCTATTGTAGTGTTGGGCAGTTGGGTGTTAACAGCGCGTAGCGTTGCGCAGTTGGAGGTGAGCCGCCAGCAATGGTGGATATGGGGAAGTGAGATGGCGGATTTTTGAGAGCGGATGATCTGGACGTGTGTCCATCAGAGACAGTAAATTTGTAAGACTGGATGCATTATGACTTTTGAACACCATTAATTTAAATACATTGTTTGTTCTCTATCAGAATCTTTCAATTGCTAACTATGCCTATCAGTAGTTAGTGCCTTCAGTAGTTTGAATCTTTTATTTAGCTGGCAGTAGTGGCGCTCGCCGTATTGCAGTAGTTCGAGTAACGAAGATTTTTGTGAGGTAAGTGACTTGTGAAAGGTATAGGTTAATGTTAGTCAGGGCCATTCTTTTGTAGGGATTATTGAAAGTCAGATTGCGTTGCGCTAAAAATATTGTGTGTCAGTTTAAGCACAGTCATGTATAATTTTTCTAAGGGTACGTTACAAGTTTTTTATGTAATATAATCACAAAATAACAATTTGGGATGTTTACCTTTTCTTGTATTGTGAAATTTGCTACTTGTCAAACTTCGAGATGCTAGGGCAACAGGAAGTACCCTCCAGGTATTGATGCTTGGGTTTGTGGTATGCGACGTAAATCGCATTGGCTTCTGATTGCAATGCCCTAGAAGGTTACATTTTTCGCAACACTATGGACCGTAGATATTACTGTGTGACAGAAATTACCTCTGCCCATCTCTAACCAGAAGAAGTCTTAACAGGCGGTCAGACAAACAGACAGAACGAAACTGCAAAATAATGTCTTTTATGTGACAAAATTAACAATTTTCGAGTTTTTTTCGTTTACTTGTTCCGCGAAACCGTACTCCTCGGCAAATTCTAGGATTCTAGTTTAACGGGGATACCTTACATGTTTTGATGAGTTAGTCTGTGAGTATCGAAACACAGGATGAAAACGGACGTATCTTTAATTACATTGCGTTGGAAGTTTACAGTTTTCACATCCGAAATGGTAACGAGTCGATTGTGGAAACTACCGAGTAGGGTACGAACTGCGTGTGGAAAGTAAATGTGCGAGCAACGAAACACTTCAGCAACGAACAGATACGTTCACTCTCGTACAATACTTGCTTCTCAGTAACGAAAACATACGATATGCAACAGCCCTAACGAAGTGTCTTCACCACCGCTTCATTTCTCTCGGTTACGACACACTACAAGCTAACTGCAAATATTCAAGTGAGAATATATCTTCCAACCAGAATGCATTTCTGTAGGACACTTCGAAGCATCGTCGAACTGTAGGCAGCTCCAGCGTCCGTCATAGGCAGACGGCGGTTCGTAATCCAAACTTGGTAAGCCGCCGGGCTGGATGTGGTTGGAACCGCAGAGAAGAGTGGAAGAACAAAAAATGGAAAAAAAAGGTAAAGGATGCTTCGGCTATAAGCGACGCTGGCCTCATCTGCATCAATCATATGGAAATATATGCAGATACCTGGAAATGTATGCAAATGAATGTATTATATCCTTACGGTAGGGAAGCGCTGCGACTAGAAACAGAATTACGTTCCCCTCCAGGGGAATAAGGGGGGGGGGGAGGTGGGCCAGGGGAAGGGTAGCACCCTCCGGCCGACAGCGTCCGAAGGTAAAAAAAGGTGGCGCGACTTTAAATGAAAAATTAAATATCAAATATCACTTCACTGATTTATGGCGTGGGCGCGTGCTCGAGGGCCCCGCTGTTCACTTAATTGCGCGGCGTTGTGTTTGTGTTGGTTTTGGGCCGCCGACAGCTTCATCGTTAGCGCCGGCCGTCGGTCGCGGCGTCGCTCGTTGTTTGGACACGCCGGACGTGCGTGAAGGCAGGCGGCGGCGGCGGCGGCGGTGGTGGGGGAAATCACTTAGCCGCAGCGCGCGCCTCCGCGGGGGTCGGAGCCGGAGGGGGTGGGAATGTCTGAGTGCTTCCCTGACCTCCCCTGCATGGATGGCGGCCAACAGGTACATGCAATGGAACGGTCCTCAGACAGCGCTGTGTGCAGAGAGTGCGGCGGAAGCACAGAGAGCCATTGAGCTACCGTAATGCCTTAAAATATTTTCTCAAAGACTGTGCTCCTACGCTGCTAGGGGGTTTGAGCGAAACTACATCTACATCTATGCACCGCAAGCCATGCACTGAGTGGCAGAAGTCATGAGATATCTCCTAGTAATGTGGCGCATCTCCTTTTGCCCACCGTAGAGCAACAACTCGACATAAGTAGCAGGAAGTCCCTGCAGAAATACTGAGCCATGCTGCTTCTATAACCGTCCACAATTGCGGAAGGGTTTCCGCTGTAGGATTTTGGGCACAAGCTGACCTTTCGATTACGTTCCATAAATGTTCGATGTCATTCATGTCAGGCGATCTGGGTGGCCAAATAATTCACTCGAATTGTGCAGAATGCTCGTCAAAGCATTCGCGAACAGCTGTGCACCAGTGACATAGAGCAAAGTTATCCTTAAGAATTCAGTCATTGTTAGGAACATAAAGTCTATGAATGGCTGCTAATGGTGTCCAAGTAGCCGAACATGACAATTTCCCGTCACTGATCTGCTCAATTGGACATGATGATCCAGTCATTTACATGTGAACACAGCCCATGCCTTTACGGCGCCACCACCAGCTTGCATCGTGTCTTGTTGACAACCTAGGTCCCCGGTTTCGTAGAATCTGCGACACACTTGAATCCTTGCGTCACCTCTTGCCAAATGAAACCGGGATCCCTCTGACAGAAATATGATTTCTTTCTACGGTCCTATCGATTTGGTAGCAAGCCCAGTCGAGCTGTTAGCAAAGGTACTCAAGTCGGTCGTCTACTGCGCTAGTCCATTAACACCGAATTGGTATCTGCGGTTATTTCAAGCAGTGTTGCTTGTTTATGATCACTGACAGCACTATGAAAACGCTGCTGCTCTCAGTCGTTGAGTGAAAGCCGTCGGCCAGTACGTTGTCTGTGATGACATATAATGCCTGATTTGTGGTACTTTCGGCACACTTTTGATGCTATGGAGCTCAGAATATAGAATCCCCTAATGATTTCCGAAATGGAATAGCCCATGATGCATATAGCTCCAACTAGCTACCGCGTTCACAGTCTGTTAACTCCCATCCTGCCTCTACAGTCACTTCGGATACCTTTTCACATGAATCCCCTGAGCACGAATAAAAGCTCCACCTATGCAGTGCCTCTTTTACATACTGAGTACGTGATACTACCACCATCTGTATATGTGCATAACGCTATCCCACAGCTATTGTCACCACAGTGTATTAGCGTTGAAAGAGTAAGTGCAAAGGAAGACAATTCACTACAATACTTTTAGTCAAAGGTAGCCGTGTTTGCATTCCAGATTACGCAGCAAATGAAGTGCAAAAACATCTGCAAAAAATCGTGCAGAAGTGACAGATACCATACTACGCTCTCAGTAATTTACGATGTAGTTGTAGGGAAGCTATTCGATAGACGCTACGAGTTAGTTTCACCGTTACCGACACACGGAAGTGCAAAACAATTACTGCATCGCATTAGTAAAATATATGGGACGTTCACAAGATCCAATGGATGATGGAGGAATATCCTTTCAAGAAAATAATTTGCTAATGAAGTATTTCAGCAGATTTTTACTTCAGCGTGACAGACTGCTGGCGTTTGCCAGTGAAAAGGGAACATAATGTTTATTAAGCTGTGAATCATTCTCCGTGGACGGAACGTGCAAGAGTTCGAGCCAGCGGTTTGGGCAATTGTTTATACTTCACGCCGACACACTGATTTTAGAAGTACTTGGGAGAAAACAAACACTGTTCTAGCTGTGTATGGTTTGCTGTCGAACCAAAATCGGGAAAATAATGGTAGCTTTTTCTTAAGCTATTAAATTCAAATTGCCAGAATGGACTGTTCGTCTCTCATGGTGGAAATCGAAATTACTAAGGTCCAATCAGCAAGAAGTTTGTTTCTAGTAATTATCACTTTAACGTGTTGGCAGTATATTCAGGAAGGCACCCCTGAAAACCAAAAGCTTCAGTATATCTACGACTATTTTTGGGACCCGTGGCCGATAACGAGTATATGCCAAGAAATACGTGAAACTGTAGTAAAAGGTGCCATTTCACTAAGGACGACTCTGAAGGATGGAACTGAAATATAAACTTGCTAATATCAAAAGTTCGCCCTAACGTTTTCTCTTTAGTAACAGATCTACAAGAAGAAACAGAGTATAACGTCCACAAGGCTCGATCGATTAATTTTAAATATCAGTGGCAAGGGAAGAAAGAAGTCAGCAATTAAAAATTACAAGAGTATTACAAAGGCTTAAAAAAATTGAAAACTGACAGCAACATAAGATCATTTATAGTTTGTATGGCCTAATGACAGAAATTACAGTTCTGGATAAAATGTCACAATCACTGAAAATTATGTATAAATTGAAAAGAATTTAATGCAATTCATAGATTTCTAAAGTCCCAAGTTATTTTTCATGGCAGATATGGACTCCGATCACAACTGATTGATTATTAATTGTAGGTTAAAAATTTTGCAATAAGGAAGCAAATAAAGGAGATGGGATCTGGGTAAGCTGAAAGAAACCAGAGGTTGTTGATAGTTTCAGAGGGAAAATCAGGTAACGATTGACTGAAACAGGGAAAAGTAATACAGTAGTTTCCAGAGATGAAATAATGAAGGCGGCACAGGACCTAACAGGTATAAAAACAAGGACTAGTAGAAATCCTTGGATATCAGATGACATACAGCAGGAAATGCAAAATGGCTAACCAGGAGGGGCTATAACACAAAAGTAAGGATAAAGAAGCATATATAAATGCGAAAGGAGAAGTTACGACCTATAGGGAAATTAAAGGGAGAAAAGCAGCTGTATGAATATGAAGATCTCAGACGGAAAACCAGTACAAGCAAGGAAGGGAAAGAGCTGAAAGGTGGGCGAATTACATAAAGTGGCTAAAAAAGGAAATTATAATTGAAGGCAGTGTTATGAAGAGAAAAAAAAGAGGATGTAAGCAATGGTGAGGTCGGAAAGAGAAGGATTTGACTGTACCGCGACAGGCTTAAGTCAAAACAACGCCTGTGGAATAGACATTTCGTAAGAAATACTGATATATTTGGGAGGGAGACCCCTGAACAGAACTATTCCATTCGGCATGGAAGAAGTATGAGACAGGAGAAATACTCTCAGACATCAAGAAGAGTGTAATGATTCCAATTTCAAAAAAAGCGCGTGCTGATAGGTTGATTATTATTGAACTACCAGTTTAATAAGTCATGTTTGCAAAATGCTGAAACGAATTATTTACAGTAGAATAGAAAAACTGTAAATGGCCTTGCCGCAGTGATATCGCTGGTTCTCGTCAGATCATCGAAGTTAAGCGCTGTCGGGCTGGGCTAGCACTTGAATGGGTGACCATCCAATCTGCCGAGAGCTGTTGGCAAGCGGGCTGTACTCACCCCTTGTGAGGCAAACTGAGGAACTACTTGACTGAGAAGTAGCGGCTGCGGTTTCGTAAACTGGAAGACGGCTGGGAGAGAGGTGTGCTGACCACATGCCTTCCATATTCACATTCAGTGACGCTGAGGATGAGACGGCGGCAGGTCGGTGTCGTTGGGCCTTCCGAGGCCTGTTCGGGAGGAGTTTACTTTAGTTTTTAGTTTAGAATAGAAACACTGGTAGAAGACGAAGTCGGGGAAATATAGGAACATGCGGAGAAATGCTGACCTGTCTTAGAAGACAGGTTAAAGGAACGCAAAACTATGTTAAAGCTTTTACACATTTGAGAAATGCTTTTTATAGTGTCGGCAGGAATACAGTCTCTGAAATTCTGAAGGTAGAAGGGGTAGAATACAATAAGCGAAAGGTTATATATTACTAGTTCAGAACGAGATGGTAGTTATAGAGTTGAGGGGCGTGAAAGCGAGGAAATGGTTGAGAGGGGAGTACACAGGGTTGTAGCCTATCCCACAAGTTATTCAGTTTGTACCCTGAGTAAGCACTAAAGGACACCCATAACTAATTTGGAGAAGAAAAAAAAGAAATAAAGAGGAAAGTCATAAAAATTTTGGGTTCGCCGATGATATTGTAATTCTGTGTTGGAATGAACTTCGAAGAGCAGTTGAAAGGAATGGACAGTGTCCTGAAAGTAGGATAAAAGATGAACATCAACAATACCAAAACAAGGTAATGAAATGTAGTGAATTTCACCAGGTGACACCGAGGGAATGTAGAAGATTAGTTTTACTTTTTTGGCACTAAAATGACTAATGATGACACAAGCATAGGCAATGTGAAATGCAGATTGGCAATGGCCAGAAAAGCGTTATGAAAGAAACAAATTTGTTTACATCGAATCTTCTCTGTAGGTATTAGTCCGGATTTTGGTCTTATATGAAAGTGAGACGTGGACCTAAACGGTTTAGACAAAAGAGAACAGAAGCTTTTGAAGTATGGTGCTACACAAGTATTGGATGGGTAGATCATGTTACCTATGAGGACGTACTGAATAGAACTGAATAACGCTATTAAAATAAGGGATCGTTTGATAGTACACAATCTCATACACTAAGAGATCACAAATTTAGCACTGGAGGGAAGTGTTCGGGTTAAAAATTGCACAGGGAGTCCGTAAGATGAATATAGTAAGTAAGTGGTGGTGGTGGTTAGTGTTTAACGTCCCGTCGACAACGAGATCCTTAGCGACGGAGCGCAAGCTCGGGTTAGGGAAGGATTGGGAAGGAAATCGGCCGTGCCCTTTCAGAGGATCCATCCCGGCAATTGCCTGAAACGATTTAGGGAACTCACGGAAAACCTAAATCAGGATGGCCGGAGACGGGATTGAATCGTCGTCCTCCCGAATGCGAGTCCAGTGTATAGTAAGTAAGGTCAAACGGATGTTGGTTAGAGTAGTTAGGCGGAGATGAAGATGCTTGCACTGGACAGAGCAGCGTGGAGAGCCATATGAGACTAGAATTTGGACTGAAGACCACAAGAAAAACAACAACAACACTATTACATCTGTGTGGTCATATAACTTTACGTGGCTCCATATTGTTACTCCTAGGCATTTTACCATAGTCATTGATCGCCAGAAGAGTAATCCTACTGTACTAGACTTCTCCTATTTACGTGTATTACTTCACATTTACTTACTTTTAGGGTAAACTGGTAGTTCTTGTTCCAATCATTGATATTCCGCAAGTCTTCCTGCGACAGTCTTCTCGTTTGACCTGCTTGCAAAATCAGTCAGTACTGGAAAAAAAAATACGGTAATATACACACAGCTGACAAATGTACAACCTATGGTCCTAAGACCCAATAAATTAGACATTACCACTTAAAAAATAAAAGAAACTTTTATCTCATAGAAAACATCAGCTGTGAACAGTCATGGAGCTATCGCGTTATCTGCTAGATCATTTACATATTTAGTAAACAGAAACGTCCATTCAGAATTATTTGGGATACTCCTGAAATTTAGTTTACGTCTGTCGCCCCTGTTCCGCTAAAGGCGACCCTCCAGCAGTCGGAATCGCGTGGACAAACAGAGCGAGCTGACTATCTGAAGATCGTGGTATGCGGAACCTATGTTGATGTTTTATAAACAAGATCTTCGTTCTCCTAAAACGTAATAATTCTCGAGCATAAAACATGTTCCATAGTCGTTGTGGTTGCGACAGCATGCATATCTAAAATGTTTGAAAACGCGGTGCATAAAAACTGGATTTTCCGGAGCTCATACATCGGGTTCTAGGTAGGGTCAACTGTTTGGGATAGCCCTAGGGATACGGACCACTTGTATACAAATTGTCACATTATCACTATCCTACAGTATAGGGTCAAAGTATGGGTATTACACTTTTTTGCATTTGATGTGGTCTACAGTGGGATTCACAGGACTTATGAGGCACCATTAGTTCTTGGGTAGCTCCTCGGAAAAACCCACAATATTTTTGCTATATTTTCGCTGTCACCAGTGGTCCAAACCCTGCCGAGGATGCCAATACGGCTACGCACAGCAATGGCTGAAATTCTTACGATATGTATCTAAGACCCCGTCTACAGAAAGCTTGAAAATTTTGTTGATATCTTTATCCGTTTCCAGGAAACCGCGTTTCATAGTTACCCTCCTACTACGCGTAAAATCCGGTATGAAGAGAAATCTAAGATAAATAACATCAACAAGTTGCCCAATTTTTAACAGTATATTCTCTAGGCTTTTATCTGGAAGAGCCATCTCCCAGGTTCTAAAAGCTTTATCCGTTATCGAGAAACATCCCAAAAACTTGTTTTTTGAGCACCAAATCCAGCCGTACATCCGAGGCGGCTAAGTTCGGAAAACGTCTGTAATATTTATGATGTACTCCCAAGATTCCCATCTCAAACGACCGTGAAAAGTTTCTGGATATCTTTATCGTTTCAGAGATACAGAGGTTCAAAGTTACCCTACTTGTACGCGTAAAACCCGGTGTGACGCGATAACGTACTTTATAAAGTGATGTATGACAGAGAAATATGCTTAAGGGAGTCTTCGTTATCGTCTGGGAACCACATGCTGAATTGCTGAAGTACATATATAGCTTTTTTGCACGTAAAATCCGGTCTGAAGTGTAAAATTAGTTTTGCTTTCTTCAGTTTCATATACGACGACTATCGCAATTTTATTGACCAAAACATTTCTTTTCATCAATCCATACGCTTCATAAAACATAGCACCTAGTTGTGCCGAATGATCTTCGTAGCGAAATAAACATTTTAGGGATTTCAGGTGGAGCAGTTCCGACAAGTAGCATCAGCGAGATCAACACTGCGGGACAAACATCTAGCTCCCTGTAGTATTTAAAACCAAAGTCATATTCTTTAGCTTTTAAAAGGCTGGAGGTAAAACCTAAATAAAACCACTGCAAATCATAACTAAAAATCCCAAAAAACAAATAAGAATTAGAGAATTTTCTTATAGAAAATTTCTTAAATAAATAACTTTATTAGTTAAAATCCCCCCCATGAACCACGTATCTTGTCGTTGGTGGGGAGGCTTGCGTGCCTCAGCGATACAGATAGCCGTACCGTAGGTGCAACCGCAACGGAGGGGTAACTGTTGAGAGGCCAGACAAACATGTGGTTCCTGAAAAGGGGCAGCAACCTTTCCAGTAGTTGCAGGGGCAACAGTCTGGATGATTGTCTGATCTGGCCTTGTAACAATAACCAAAACGGCCTTGCTGTGCTCGTACTGCGAACGGCTGAAAGCAAGGGGAAACTACAGCCGTAATTTTTCCCGAGGGCATGCAGCTTTATGTATGTTTAAATGATGATGGCATCCTCTTGGGTAAAATATTCCGGAGGTAAAATAGTCCCCCATTCGGATCTCCGGGCGGTGACTACTCAAGAGGATGTTGGTATCAGGAGAGAGAAAACTGGCGTTCTACGGGTCGGAGCGTGGAATGTCAGATCCCTTAATCGGGCAGGTAGGTTAGAAAATTTAAAAAGGTAAATGGATAGGTTAAAGTTAGATATATTGGGAATTAGTGAAGTTCGATGGCAGGAGGAACAAGACTTCTTGTTAGGTGACTACAGGGTTATAAACACAAAATCAAATAGGGGTAATGCAGGAGTAGGGTTAATAATGAACAGGAAAATAGGAATGCGGGTAAGCTACTACAAACAACATAATGAACGCATTATTGTGGCCAAGATAGATACGAAGCCCACACCTACTACAGTAGTACAAGTTTATATGCCAACTAGCTCTGCAGATGACGAAGAAATTGAAGAAATGTATGATCAAATAAAAGAAATTGTTCAGATAGTGAAGGGTGACGAAAATTTAATAGTCGTGGGTGACTGGAATTCGGTAGTAGGAAAAGGGAGAGAAGGAAACGTAGTAGGTGAATATGGACTCGGGCAAAGAAATGAAAGAGGAAGCCGCCTGGTAGAATTTTGCACAGAGCACAACTTACTCATAGGTAACACTTGGTTCAACAATCATAAAAGAAGGCTGTATAAATGGAAGAAGCCTGGAGATACTGACAGGTTTCAGATAGATTATATAATGGTACGACAGAGATTTAGGAACCAGGTTTTAAATTGTAAGACATTTCCAGGGGCAGATGTGGACTCTGACCACAATCTGTTGGTTATGACCTGTAGATTAAAACTGAAGAAACTGCAAAAAGGTGGGAATTTGAGATGGGACCTGCATAAACTAAAAGAACCAGAGGTTGTGCGAAGTTTCAAGGAGAGCATAAGGGAGCAATTGACAGGAATGGGGGAAAGAAATACAATAGAAGAAGAATGGGTAGCTTTGAGAGATGAAGTAGTGAAGGCAGCAGAGGATCAAGTAGGTAAAAAGACGAGGGCTAGTAGAAATCCTTGGGTAACAGAAGAAATATTGAATTTAATTGATGAAAGGAGAAAATATAAAAATGCAGGAAGTGAAGCAGGCAAAAAGGAATACAAACGTCTAAAAAATTACATCGACAGGAAGTGCAAAATGGCTAAGCAGGGCTGGCTAGAGGACAAATGTAAGGATGTAGAGGCTTATCTCACTAGGCGTAAGATAGATACTGCCTACAGGAAAATTAAAGAGACCTTTGGAGAAAAGAGGACCACTTGTATGAATATTAAGAGCTCAGATGGAAACCCAGTTCTAACCAAAGAAGGGAAAGCAGAAAGGTGGAAGGAGTATATAGAGGGTCTATACAAGGGCGATGTACTTGAGGACAATATTATGGAAATGGAAGAGGATGTAGATGAAGATGAAATGGGAGATACGATAATGCGTGTAGAGTTTGACAGAGCACTGAAAGACCTGAGTCGAAACAAGGCCCCTGGAGTAGACAACATTCCATTGGAACTACTGACGGCCTTGGGAGAGCCAGTCCTGACAAAATTCTACCATCTGGTGAGCAAGATGTATGAGACAGGCGAAATACCCTCAGGCTTCAAGAAGAATATAATAATTCCAATCCCAAAGAAAGCAGGTGTAGACAGATGTGAAAATTATCGAACTATCAGTTTAATAAGTGACATTTGCAAAATACTAACGCGAGTTCTTTACAGACTAGTAGAAGCCTAGTAGACTAGTAGAAGCCGACCTCGGGGAAGATCAGTTTGGATTCCGTAGAAAAGTTGGAACACGTGAGGCAATACTGACCCTACGACTTATCTTAGAAGCTAGATTAACGAAGGGCAAACCTACGTTTCTAGCATTTGTTGACTTAGTGAAAGCTTTTGACAATGTTGACTGGAATACTCTCTTTCAAATTCTGAATGTTGCAGGGGTAAAATACAGGAAGCGAAAGGCTATTTACAATTTGTACAGAAACCAGATGGCAGTTATAAGAGTCGAGGGACCTGAAAGGGAAGCAGTGGTTGGGAAAGGAGTGAGACAGCGTTGTAGCCTCTCCCCGATGTTATTCAATCTGTATACTGAGCAAGCAGTGAAGGAAACAAAATAAAAATTCGGAGTAGGTATTAAAGTCCATGGAGAAGAAATAAAAACTTTGAGGTTCGCCGATGACATCGTAATTCTGTCAGATACAGCAAAGGACTTGGAAGAGCAGTTGAACGGAATGGATAGTGTCTTGAAAGGAGGATATAAGATGACCATCAACAAAAGCAAAACGAGGATAATGGAATGTAGTCGAAATAAGTCAGGGATGCTGAGGGAATTAGATTAGGAAGTGAGACACTTAAAGTAGTAAAGGAGTTTTGCTATTTGGGGAGCAAAATAACTGATGATGGTCGAAGTAGAGAGGATATAAAATGTAGACTGGCAATGGCAAGGAAAGCGTTTCTCAAGAAGAGAAGTTTGTTAACATCGAGTATAGATTTAAGTGTCAGGAAGTCATTTCTGAAAGTATTTGTATGGAGTGTAGCCATGTATGGAAGTGAATCATGGACGATAAATAGTTTGGACAAGAAGAGAATAGAAGCTTTCGAAATGTGGTGCTACAGAAGAATGCTGAAGATTAGATGGGTAGATCACATAACTAATGAGGAAGTATTGAATAGGATTGGGGAGAAAAGAACTTTGTGGCACAACTTGACCAGAAGAAGGGATCGGTTGGTAGGACATGTTCTGAGGCATCAAGGGATCACCAATTTAGTATTGGAGGGCAGTGTGGAGGGTAAAAATCGTAGAGGGAGACCAAGAGATGACTACACTAAGCAGATTCAGAAGGACGTAGGTTGCAGTAGGTACTTGGAGATGAAGAAGCTTGCACAGGATAGGGTAGCATGGAGAGCTGCATCAAACCAGTTTCAGGACTGAAGACAACAACAACAACAAACAACATTACTTAAAATATAATAGAAGACTTTGAGTGAGAGTTTTTTGCAACCGGTGGCAATGTCTAGCAGCAAAGTGAATAACACTGTTATAGCATGTAAACTCCGTCCACAGACCTTGGCGGTCTCATCGATACCGACCGACCGTCTTACCATCCTCCAGCAATAGCGTCGTTGGATTCGGGCCTGTACATCGCTCTGCTTGCCGTTGTCAGTTTCCGCGACCAGAAGCCACCTCCACAAGATTAAGGAGCTCCTCACTCGGCCTCGGGAGGGTGAGTGCATGCCGTTCCTAGCCTCCCACCAAAGAAACACTCCAACCAGTACCAGGAATCTAAAAGGAGTCTTCTACAGAACAGTCAGCCGTACTGACGAGTCAGCTATCGAGCCGAAGACTGCTTTAGCACGTGTCCCAAAATTCTGTTGTTGTCTTTCATTGCAAACATGAAGATATAGATGTAAGTATATCCAGTAGACATAGGCTCCTAATCTATCAACATTCGTCACTTACACTTCTTAATCACTGAAGTATTCATAGACGATGTCTACAAGCTAGTGACACTAAATAATAATAATAATAATAATAATAATAATAATAATAATAATAATAATAATAATAGTAATGAGAACTGTGGCATAAACAAATACAATTTCAGCAAAAATTTCAAAGTAGTGTACTAGCGTTTAGCCACAAAGATGAATTTTTTTTTTAATTGGAAAATTGGGATAAGTTCCTATAGGACCAAACTGCTGAGGTCATCGGTCGCTAGGCTTACACTAACTTACGCTAAGGACAACACACCCACCTATGCCCGAGGGAGGACTCGAATATCCGACGGGAGGAACCACTCGAACCGTGGCAGAAATGTAAATGTATATGTAGTGGTTATGGGTTTTCCTTCTGTCATGTTTACATCACATATACCTGGTATACACTGAAGTAAGCAAAGATGGTTCATTGGAAATAATTACGTGTAAAGAACATGTAAAGTAAAAATATTGTCAAAAGTTGAAAATTCATATAACAGTTTGTAAGTAGGCTGTTCAGGTTTTTATATTGGTTACGCCACGTAGCGATCTGTATGAAAATCACTGACTGTGCTGTATGCAGTCTGTGGCTGGTTGGCATTGTTGTAATACTCGCCATTATAGTGTTGGGCAGCTGGAGGTTAACAGCGCGTAGCGTTGCGCAGTTGGAGGTGAGCCGCCAGCAGTGGTGGATGTGGGGAGAGAGATGGCGGAGTTTTGAAATTTGTAAGACGGGATGCCGTGAACTGCTGTATACACTATGACCTTTGAACACTATTGAGGTAAATACATTGTTTGTTCTCTATCAAAATCTTTCATTTGCTAACTATGCCTGTCAGTAGTTAGTGCCTTCAGTAGTTAGAATCTTTTATTTAGCTGGCAGTAAGGCCTTCGCTGTATTGCAGTACTTCGAGTAACTAAGAGTTTTCTGAGGTAAGTGATTTGTGAAAGGTATAGGTTAATGTTAGTCAGAGCCATTCTTTTGTAGGGATTTTTGACAGTCAGATTGCGTTGCGCTAAAAATATTGTGTGTCAGTTTAAGCATAGTCGTGTACAATTTTTCAAATGGGACGTTTCATAAGTTTTAATTATTATTGTTATGTCACATTGATTTGCCTGTGCGTGCGTGCATGCGTGCGTGTGTGTTTGTCTATGAGAGAGGGAGAGAGAGAGAGAGAGAGAGAGAGAGAGAAGAGGCGATGCTTAACAGTATTAAGGGAAGAGATATGTAGGTAGAGAGATAGGGAGGGAGAGACAGAGAGCACAATGTTCGTTACGACTCAACTGTGGGTTGTTAAGCTTCCATCACTTCCAGGTTATATCTAAGAAATGGTTAGGGTAACATGATTATCCTTTAAATAAAATGAAAAGGTGAATATTGTCTTAAGCTGACAAAGTATACCAATTGATGGTGTAATGGTGGTTCCTTTAGATTTTTTGAGTCAAACAGATGATTTCTTATTTAGAAACTACCACAGAAACATACAAATATATAATTCTTAATAAATTTTTTATGGTAATGTCTGTGAGACCAAACTGCTGAGATCATCGGTCCCTTGGCTTACATACTACTTAATCTAACTTAAAGTAACTTAACGCTATCGACAACACACACACACAAACACCCCTGCCCGAGGGAGGACTCGAACCTTCGACGGGGGGAGCCCCACGGACCGTGACAAGACGCCCCTGACCGCACGGCTGCCCCGCGCGGCAGTAAATATGAATGGGAAGAGTGGAGGTAAATGTTTATGATCGTGGCATGCGCCTATAAAGACAGACTGCTATTCAAAACAGTTGTGGTACTGCTGTAAATGCCATTTTTGTAATTTGAAATGGACTCAAGTTGTTTGATTTCCTGTTTTTATGTTTGGAGCATTTCAGGAATGTCTACTGTTTGTCTTTAGTTGAATATGGAAAATGCTGACACTTTTGTTACTTGATGTTTTGTTTCACGGCGGTGGGCGGTTACTGCAGCTATGTGACTCTTTTTTCTCTCTTAATGCTTTCGTGTGTTCCTTGAACTGCATATCAGATGATTTAAATACGTCATATAATCTCATCGGCTCTTACATTAAGAACTCATTCCTGCAGTTTATTTATCTCCTATCTGCAACTAATTTTATTTTTCTTGTAGTATAAGTTACGTAAGTTGACTGGTATTGTTATTATTGTGGTCTTCTGTATAGGACTGATTTGATCTAGCTTTCCACACGAATTTCTGAGGAAAACATCCCCTTAAGTACTTTCAACCATACAATAAATAGTGGGTGTCTTCTGAAAATATGTGTCTGTAGTTTCCACTTGTATTCTACTGTTCGCAGTAAAATTGTAGCGAGGTCACATTGATTCATGTCACTTGACTAGATCAGTAAATCATGCAGAATGTTGCCTCTGTAACTACTGAATAGGCTGCTGTTACTCTTCAGGCTGCTCATTCCGCCGGGACACCGTCGTCTGTGGATATGCTTAATAATTTAAAATAACATATAG
The DNA here is from genome assembly GCF_023897955.1 of Schistocerca gregaria. Classification (NCBI taxonomy): domain Eukaryota; kingdom Metazoa; phylum Arthropoda; class Insecta; order Orthoptera; family Acrididae; genus Schistocerca; species Schistocerca gregaria. The sequence continues at coordinate 342,835,390 of NC_064926.1, read as the reverse complement.
TTCTACTCGGAAGGATACTATCACACTAATTAATGTAACACATTTATAGTGAAATCAACTCTGTTCTGGAGACAACTTTTTCGGCAGGGCAACCACAGCTGTGAGTAATCATCTTGGGTACCGATAAACCACTTCAGCTCTATTTAGTCCTTAAGCTATAGATCAATATCGATTAGTGCCATGAAACCGTTAGTGACGCGAAAGTAAAAGACTAAATGTAGCTGAAGCGGTTTATGAATAAGCAAGATGTCAACTCTATCCTGTCGTGTGCTGCCGACAAAGTCCGTCAATAGCGACGGACGTAGTGGAATGTGGAACGTTACTCATATGTAGGCGAGCTAATGGGACGCCTGAAAGTTGTACCAGGCAAGGCACTCGAAGCCAAAGGGTAGCGTCTTTCGTTAGTTATTAAAACGTCTCCTTTTCCCGGTTCGAATACCATCATAGCTTAAATTTTGGAGGAAAATCATCAGCAGTGGTGCCCGGAGACATCCGTCATAATAAATTACCCTCATGCAGCCAATGACCTTGTAAAGAGGGTGGAGGAGCGGACAAAAGTTGAGGGCACTCTCTTGCCCCGGGGGTGGGAAACCGCCCCTAAAGGCGGAGGAATCAGCAATAATCAACGGCATGAGGATGCAGGAGACAATGGAAACCACTGCATTAAAGAAACATAACGTGTATCCACAGGACATGTGGTTAGTAACTGAAGAAGTGTCATGGTGATCTCCCAATTGGCAAAATATTCCGGAGCAGACCACGATTTGGATCCACGGGAGAGGGCTGCCAAGATGGAGATGACCATGAGAAAAAATTGAATAATCAACGAATGTATAACGTTCTACGAGTCATGGCACGGAATGTCAGTAACCTGCAAGAAGTAGGGAAGCCAGAATATCTGGAAAGGGAAATGGTAACGCGCAGTCTAGGTACAGTGAGGTTAAGTGAAGTGGAATGGAAAGAAGACAAGGTTTTATGGTCAGATGAGAATAGCGTTATATCAACAGCAGTAGAAAATGTTATAATCGGAGTGAGGAAGACAGAGCAGAGAGTATGTAACTATGAATAACGCAGTGGTAGGTTTCTTCTCATTAGAAGCGACAAAAAACCAACACCGACAACGATAGTTCAGGTATGCACGCCGACGTCTCAAGCTGAAGAGATAAATAAGTGTATGAGGATATCGAACGGTTAATGGAGTAGGTAAAAGGAGATGAAACTCTAATAGTCGTGGAGGACTGGAAGATAGTTGTAGGGAAAGGAATAAAAGAAAGGGTTACAGGTGAATATGAGCTTGGTACTACGAATGACAAAGGAGAAAGACTAATTTCCTGTAGTAAATTTTAGCTTTCAGCTTGCAATAGCGAGTGTTCTGTTCAAGAATCACAAGATATTTGTAAAATACCGAGAGATACGGGAAGATTTCAGTTACATTACATCATGGCTACATAGAGATTCCGAAAACAGATACTGGATTATTAGGCGTGCCCCGGAGCAGATATGCATTCTAATCACAATGTAGTAGTTAAAGGAGCAAGTTGATATTTAAGAGATCCTTCGGGAGGAATCAACATGCAAAAGGTTACGAAGTACTAAGGAATGACGAGATATGCTTGAAGGTCACTGAGGTTGTCGGTAATGCAATAAGGAGTAGCTCAGTAGGCACTACAGTTGAAGAGGAATCGACGTATCGAAAAAGGACCATCGCAGATGTTGGAAAGAAAAACGTAGATACATACCTTCGGTTAAATTAGAAGTAAGGGTAATAACATCAAGACTTCAATGGGAATTCCACTTTTAAATTCAGAAGAGAGAACGGATAGATGGAATGAGAACACTGAAGGCCTGTTTAAGTGGCAAGCTTCGTCAGATGACGAGATAGAAGGAAAAACAAACGTCAATTTGGAAGAGGTAGAGAAGCCAGTATTAGAACAGATTTTAAAAGAGCTATGGAAGACTTAAGATCAGATAAGGTAGTAGTAGGAAGATTAAACATTCCAACAGTATTTCTATAATCATTGGGGGAGGTGGCAACAAAACGACAGTTCTGAAGTCTGCAAGAGCCGGTAAGTGTAGCACAATGAGTTAACAGCTCATGCATCATACTAAGAAGAAAATTGCATTACATTATATTACATCAATATTTATTCCATAGAAAATGAATACGACTTTTCATAATGATGGGGAATGTGTCTGTATAACTCATTTTTACACAATATAATTATTTTTTTCTTTTTTTTTATAGTGACTACTTCATCTAAAAATTCATCTGTTGAGTAGAAGGAATTGTCATTCAGAAATTATATCAATTTGTTTTAAACGTTCGTTGGCTATCTGTCAGACTTCTAATGCTATTTGTAAACGAGCAAAGACTTTTGTGGCAGCATAATTTGCCTTTTATTGTGCCAAATTCACATTTAACCCAGAATAGCGAAGATCATCCTTTCTTCTAGTGTTGTAGCTATGCACTTCGCTATTGTTTTTAATTTGGGGTGAGTTATTAATAACAAATTTCGTAAACGAATATATGTATTGCGAAGGTACTGTGAATATCATGAGATCCTGGAATAAATGTCTGCAAGGTGATCTTGGGTGGGCTCCAGCAATTATTCTGATTACACGCTTTTGTGCAATGAATATTTTTTCTCTTAATGATGAATTACCCCAAAATACGATGCTATATGAGAGTAGCGAATGAAAACGGGCGTAGCAGTCTAATTTCCTGACATGTTTATCAGCAAAATTTTCAATAACCCTAATTCCTTAAGTAGCTGAAACTAACCGTTACAGCACATCATCAATGAGTTTCTTTCAAATCAATTTCTCCTCAATGCACACACCCAGAAGTTCTAAATATTCTGCCTTATCAATGCACTTCTCTTCGAAGTCTACATTTATCAATGATGTTATGCCATTTGTTGTAACCAATTGTATATACTTTGTTTCCTCCAAATTTAGTTAGAGTTCGTTCGTAGAGAACTACTTAATAATTTTGTGAAATACTTTATTTACAATTTCCTCAGTTGATTTTTGATTGTTGGGCGTAATTACTATACTAACATAATCAGCAACAAGAACTAGCTTTGCATTTTTATGAACATAGAATGGCATGTCATTAATATATATATTGAGAACAATAAGAGACCCAGACTTAACCCTGTGGGACTCCAGTCTTGACACCTTCCCAGTCGAACTGTAGAAGAATGGGAAAGAAAATTGTAGAGGTGTTAAATTTGTCAATTTGGCTTTAGGAAACCTAAGGGCCTCAGAGGCAATTCTGAAACTGCGGTTGATAATGGAAGCAAGACGGAAGAAAAATCAAGACACATTCATAGGATTTCTCGATCTGGAAAAATCCCAAATGTCGGAGATGGGTAATATACAACGTGTACAAGAGCCAATAGGGAATAATAAGAGTGGACGGCCAACCACGAATCGGATTAAAAATGTTGTACAGTAGGTATATAGACTTTTGCCCCTACTGTTCGATCTATACATCGACGAAGCAATGACGGAAATAGAAGAAATGTTCAGGAGGAATTAAAATTGAAGGTAAAAGGATATCCATGAAATGATTCGCTGATGACATTGATATACTGAGTGAAAGTGTAGAAGAATTACATGATCTGCTGAGTGTAATGAGTATGCCATATGGACTGAGAGTAAATCGAAGAATGAGGAAAGTAATGAGAAGTACCAGAAATAACAACAGTGAGAAACTTAACAGTAGGAAAGGAATATGTGGAAAACACTCACAGGAAGGTGGGACAAGATGATAGGACATCTGTTATAGCGTCAAGGAATAACGTCCATGGTATCAGAGGGAGCTGCAGAGGGTTAAACTGTAGAGGGAAATGAAGATTGAAATACATGCAGCAAATAACTGGGGACATAAGTTTTAAGTGCTACTCTGAGATGAAGAGGTTGCCACAGGAGAGAAATTCATAGCAGGTTGCATCAAACCAGTCAGATGGCTGACGACTCAGAAAGAAAAAGAAAGGTGAATTTGTTTGCTCAGATGTATGGCGACACGGGCGAGAGCGCGTCGCTGACAGATGTTCCGCTGCTTTCGCTACCAGAAGAGACAGGTGGAAGTGCGTCACTGAAGGATCGTATGTGTGTAAATCCGAGTACGGGGAATTTTGATGACGGATGGTCACATAGGACAGACAATGCTTGAGTAAATGGTGGAGTGTCATACAGTCTTATAGATGGCTAAGTTACAGCTCTCTCAACTTCAACAATAAATCACAGTTACATGTTAAACCAGTTCTGAATACATCTGCGAATTCAGAAAAATAAGGCATATCCAATGAAACAATAATGTTTCCATATCTTTAAAACAACAGACGTTAATATTTTACAGCAAATAAACATTTTAACAACGAACCTCTAAATAAACAACTTTTAATCACTTCCAGAAATTTCAACATACGATATGCCAGCTGATGCATTGCAGTGTAGATATCATCTCATTATGTTTTATATATTGACTTATGACACCTTTTATAATTCTGTTAGATAAATGTTTGTCAGAATATCGTATTCTCCATATTTACGGAGCTAATGAATACAGCGTGAATACCTCACATATTGTGATATTTGTGCAGTTATTTGATGGACAGTTTACTATTTTGCCCGAAACTTTAATTAAATGTTGATTGTACGTGCTATCAAGAGCTAAGTTAGAAGCGGTCTACCACATTCGTTAGCGGATGCCAGAACTGAAAAGAAAACCAAAAGTCGCTTCTGTCCAGAAGGCGTAAATGTCTAAACTATTGTTTAACGGCAATCTCTTGTCATTTATTGTGAGCACAGTTGCACAAGAATTCCGATTTATTTATTTATGAACCAACTACTATTTATGTTTATTGGAAATTTTCTTAGTGTAATCGAATGTTCATAAAGTATTTCGTTATTGCTGTAATACATTAGTTTCTGGCAGGACACCCAACATGAGTCAAATCGTGTCTGTAGAACGTAAGAACAACATAATTTTGATGGGGTCGGCCGTCAGCCAATGGAAAAGCAGATAGTAGCGGAACACTAAAAGAGACAAATGGAGACGGGACTTTTCGAGTGAAGAGTTCAAGGGAGCAATTCTGGATATTTTTACCTTTTTGCTGGAAGGAGAACGACCGGCCTGGGGTAACGCACGCGATTCGGACTTAAAGATGACAGTTTAACTTTTGAGGGCACTTTTCAGTCAGCTCTTGAAGGGGACACTTAATGTCGAGTACTGGAAGAAGGTGGACCCGCCTATAGTAACGTGTGTATAGGTCATTGATTCCGGGCGGTGAACAGCTACCACAATACTGTGACTTTTGAAGGGACTCTGACTCACGAGAGAACTGAATGTGTGCCAGTGTAGGATTCTAATGTTTTATCCGCTTGAACTTCAGAAGTGAGGATACACTGAGTATGACTTACTGTTCTTTGTACTGCGTGTGATAATTTGCAAATCATCATGCTGAACTCTGGGCTGTTACAAGGTAGTGAATATTTTGTGTATTGACATTACGAAATGGACTTATTTCTCGCAAATCTTTGACTACATTTTTGTCTGAGGATTTTGCTACTATTCTCGCAACGCTATCAACATAACTCTACTGCATTTTCTAAGAGTAATTTCTTTCTGCACTTAAATTGAATATCGTAGGACTGAGTCCCGTTTATTTGCCATGTCCTTTCGTGAATAAACATTATTCGACATAATTCCCTGGCATCTACAAAAGTTGCAGACATTCGTATAAAATCCTTGTTACTAAATTATTCATTTAACTTTTTCACATTTTCATTTTCATCTTCATTTTCTTGTATTTCTGTATATTTCATTATCTCTCAAATCTGGCCAGTGCAAAGACTATTTGTCTGCAGCCAGTCCCAGACATACATAGGTTATTAGGAGCAATGAATTAGCTGTGGAACACGGAAGAAAACGTGCACGGCTCCACCATCTGACTATATCGAGCTATTCGTTTTAAGCGGAGCTGTGCATAGCCCAGCTACCTAAAGAACTAGTAACAACAAGTAAAAACACAACTGTTTTGTTACTCTGGGATGCTCTTTGGAGGGGCAACTACTCAGTAGTAACCGTTAGGTAACATTGGAAATGGGACCAGTCGAATTGAACGAAATGAAATAATTCTGAGTCAGAGATAGGCAATTATAAGTATAATGGGTTTAAAATTCTATCGAGGGCAATATTACGTTGAAATAGACTGGTGAATCGTCAGTATCTTCCTTAGGGTGAACGAATTTTCGACTTTTTCAGTTTCACTTAAGTGAATTAGTGAGATATGTCATTTATGGATTCTTCTGTTACTTCTTGGCAGAACAGTTCCATATTTAAGGCTCAACAACAAGTACACTACTTTGTTCTGTTGATTTCTTTATTTCGAACTACTTTTCAGCTTGTTAGAGAATCTTCAGGAAACCACTGACTAGAGACTCGAAGAGATGCTGGTAACCAAATGTTACAGACGAAGATACAGTAATTGGCAGAAGCTTGTTTCTTAATGTTGAAATAACATTTCACACAAAGTATGATGTTGAGCACAATAAACAATTAATGTATATAATACTAACGGCGGAAGAATTTTTTTTCTGAGTTACTGTTAACTTTTCATTTACATTGTGCAACAATTTTTTACATTTTAAACGAAACTCATAGGCAATTTACAGCACTATGCACCATAATTAGAATATATAATCTTCTATAATTACAGCATATGTGATTATGATGCCATAACTCAGCGCTAGCAAATTTTCATGTGAAAAAAAACAAAGATGTTTTATATTGTAAATAAAGTTTTTATGGAATGGGCAATACTGAACATAGTATTTCGTTAAAATATGTAAAGTATTGATGTGTTACAAGATATTTTCTTTCCAATGGGCCAGCAGCTCGATGTAAGTAATGTGAAGACATTATCAAAAAAGTTGCTTCTTTTTTGAGATGTTTATTTAATCATGACAGACCTGTTTCAGCACTATTGATATCTTCAGCCGATCTGAATGTAATGGTTTTATTATATACTACTTTCTAGGGCAGAAGGTAGTCTACTTGTCATATACGAGATTGATAACCGTACATTTGTGAATTTCTTTAGTTACCTATAACATCGCTGGTTAGTCAGTTAAGCGTTTTCCTTACATCTCTTAAAGCTATTTTATGATGAAGCTTATATAGGCTACATTTGTTGGAAGTTATAGCCTGACTTTTATTTGCTGCATGTGACAATTCCTCGTTTGATGTTTAACCAACGATGTTATAAGATTATTTCAGAGCAGTTACTTACCGATTTCCGTTAGTTACCATGTTGTTTATTTTTATGTGTGAATGTGTGATTGGTTTTGCTTATCTTATGTCTTTGCTTGTTTATCCATTTTCATGATCGATGATTTGAATAACGTTTTGTGTATTGTATTTATAATTTAGATCTAATTGCTCATTTAGTACTTGTTGTGGATATGTGTGGATGTGTGTAAATTTCGACCTCTTCCAGAATACTGAGTAAGCGACCTTGGTGTTATATGCTAAATTAGGATTGCTTTCTCTGCATTATTTGTGGTATGTTGTTCTACCAGTAGGTGTTGAAAGAAGGTTAATGGGTTGTGTTCAGTGTTTCTAGTACGTTCCTTGTGCCTGATATTAAAGTTCTGGCTTGTCTGATCTGTATAGAACTTATCACAAACTTTACAATGAATTTTGTATATACCTGGATTCGAGTGTATTGGTAATTTAATTTTTCCCAATCTAATTCTTAATTTTTCTTTAGTGTGGTATATGAGGCATATATTTGTTTACTTTCAAATCGTTGAAATGGCTCTGAGCACTATGGGACTTAACTGCTATGGTCATCAGTCCCCTAGAATTTAGAACTAATTAAACCTAACTAACCTAAGGACATCACACACATTCATACCTGAGGCAGAATTCGAACCTGCGACCGTAGCAGTCACACGGTTCTTGACTGAGCGCCTAGAACCGCTAGACCACCACGGCCGGCTTGTTTGCTTTGATATTGTGTTTAGTGTGTTCGATATCTTGCCTGCATGTGTTGCAAGTACATATGTGAATTTCTGTTTGGTCTGTGTTATTTCATTAGGAATTTTTTCTTTTAATGGTGTGGTATTTTTTTTTCATATATCTGTTAAACCAATTCTGGGTTATAATCATTCTTCAGTGTCACATATTTCAAAATTTTTATTTCTTTATGTATTGTGCACTAAAGAATTTATAGAATTACTCAAATTAATACAACATCAAAATTACTTCTTGACAATTTCTACACACAAACTGAGACAGTTGCCATAGGATGCAGCGGATTCATTCTTAAATTCATTAGGAGAAAAACTTTTCAACAACACAAATCCATTACTATAAATATGTTGATGACACCCAACTGCTACTTGATGGAAAAACCACAGACATTCAGCTAATACACAATGCGATAAATGCACTACATCCAAAAATGAAATTTACAATGGGACTAGGAAACAACAAAGCGGTAAACTTTCTAGGCATTAAGCATAAAAAATGTTAAAAATGGACAAAATTGAGATATATACGGTGGATAGATCACGTAACTAATGAGGAGGTATTGAATAGGATTGGGGAGAAGAGAAGTTTGTGGCACAACTACACTAGAAGAAGGGATCGGTTGGTAGGACATGTTTTGAGGCATCAAGGGATCACAAATTTAGCATTGGAGGGCAGTGTGAAGGGTAAAAATCGTAGAGGGAGAACGAGAGATGAGTACACTAAGCAGATTCAGAAGGATGTAGGTTGCAGTAGGTACTGGGAGATGAAGCAGCTTTACTGGGAGATGAAGAAGCTTGCACAGGATAGAGTAGCATGGAGAGCTGCATCAAACCAGTCTCAGGACTGAAGACAACAACAACAACAACCGAAAATCTACCACAGCAGATGACATTATACATGCTACTTCATGACACCCAAAAGCACTTTCAAGCCATGATCAGTAGGATAATAAACCTCCCACTAGAACAAGAAGAAATACTTAAAGAAACAAAAATTTTAAAATATGTGGCACTACAGAATGGGTATAAACCAAAATTGGTTAAACAGATATATGATAAAATACCACACCATTAAAATCAAAAATATGTAATGAAATAACACTTCAGTGAGAAACACTAACCAAACAGAAATTGAGATATGTACCAACAACATATATAGGCAAGATACTAAAACACTAAACACAATGTTAAAGAAAACTAACATACATCTTGTATACCACACTAAAGAACAATTAAAAATTAGTTCAGGAAAAGTCAAATTACCAATACACTCGAATCCAGGTATACACAAATTCATTGTAAAGATTGTGATACGTTCTATACAGGTCAGACAGTGCAGAACTTTATTATCAGATACAGGGAACACACTAGAAACACTGAATGCAACCCATCAACCTTCTTTCAACACCTACTGATAGAACAACATACCACATACAATGCAGAAAAAGCAATCCTAATTTTGCTTACTCAGTATTCTGGAAGAGGTCAATATTTACACACATGCACACTAATATCCACAACAAATACTAAATGAGCAATTAGGTCTAAAACATTGACACCATATAGAAAATGTTATTCAAATCATTGATCAAACGGATAATCTAACCAAAGATATAAGCTAAGCCAAACCAATCACACTTTCACACATAAAAATAAACAACACGGTAACTAAGGGAAATCGAAAAGTAACTGCTCTGATACTAACTTATAACATCATTGGTGAAACATCAAACAAGTAATTGTCACACACAATTAATAAAATTCAGCCTATAGCTTCCAAAAAATATAGCCTATTAAAGTAACTTTAAAAGACGTAAGAAAAACACTTAAGTGAATAACCAGCGTTGTTATAGGTAATTTAAGAATTCCATAAATGTATTGTTGTTTGAATGTCATATAGGACAAGTAGACTACCTTCTGCCCTAGAAAGTAGTATACAATAAAACCATTGCTTTCAAATCGTCTGAAGATGGCAATATTTCTGAAACAGACCTGTCATGATTAAATAAACATCTCAAAAAAGAAGCAGCTTTATGGACTTAATTCATAATGTTATTAAAATATATATTTCTAACTTTGTAGGGTAAAGAATAACAAAATCTGTCATGTGTAGCAGAATGTGTCATTGTGGCAGTTATTGGGTATGCGGCTGCTTGACAGTATCATGTGAAGCTTAAATGTGGGAACGTTCTCAGTGGTAATTGCTCATTTTAGAACCAGCTGGGGATTTTGAGCTAAATGTGTGTTTATCTCAGGTGCTTCTAACATTCTTAGTTTTGTTTGCAACATGTAGTACCTCCTTGTGGTTTTTTGTATTTTCTTCCTCCCTTCAGTGGATATTTGGGAAATATGGAGTCTGACTTTTGCAATCTTCAGCTGCATTTGTGTTCATTCAGCGTAGTAGCTGTTATGGCCCTGCCTTTCTGAATAATATACAGTTTGTTGCATTCATTGCAAATAATTTTCTAAAGATCCCTGTTACTTATTAGATCTGTTTTGTCCTTGCTATTGAATATGAGGATGGGCTGTAGTACCTTTTACATAAAATGAAGTTTTCTAATTGCTGGATTTCAGGGTTTTGGCTAGTTTGTCAGATAGTTTTCCTAAATATTGTATAGCACATCAGTTGGCTTTAGATTTGAAAGTTGCTGCAGAATGGGGGTATGCATAGGGTAATATTTTTCATCCTTGTTTCTTCTGTAAAATTTAGTCAATAATTCAGGGGTACAGCCATTCTTTGAGGAAGTACATTTAATGGTATTCCATTATGTTTGAAAACATGTGTTTTGACACTGGTATGGATGTATGACGATGCACCATGGAATGGAAGACATCATGTTTATGGGATATTGCGTGTTGTGAACATTAGGGCGTTAAAGTGTATGTTGTTGTTAGTTTCCCATAAATTTTGAAACTATGTGTATTTGTAGAGGAATCGGTGTTGAGGTCCTACAATTTAATAGATTTTTCACCAATTCCAAGGTGAACTGGAAGTTTTTGTGTTGTGAGTTTAGATGTTCAAGGAATGTGTTCAGTTTCCCTTCAGTGCCAGTCCACAGACTCAGTACATACTCTATGCATCTGTAACAATATTCGATGTTATCACTGTGAGGCTCATTATGTAGGAACTGTTTTTCGAATTGATCCATGAAGATTTCTGCTGAAAGAGGACTGAGTGCAGACCACACTGCCAAACTACCTATCTCTTTGTATACACTATCTTCAAATGAAAATAATTTAAATGGCTGAATAAGCGAAAAACTAGTTTGAGGAAACAAAAAGCAGAAGAACAAAAGCATTGTACTTGTTAATCAACCTTTAATAGAGTTTGATATTGTTAGGTGTTTTCTGTCATTAGGAAGTTAAAAGTAAACTAATTTAAAGGCCATCATTCTTCATTTCAGAAGAAACTTGTCATCTACTCTGATAAATTTTGCAGCAAACAATACCAACCAAGTCGAATACATTTAGGCTACATTTTAGATTCTTACATGAGTGTGGCCAAAGTAAGTCTCTCTTCCTGAGGCCCTACATCCTGTCAATAGGATTACAGATGAGCTGCTTGGCGATACATTGTCTTTGCCATGAGTATCCTTGGCTCTGTGCAGTAGCGCCACGAGTTCCTGTGAGTTATGCCTGGAGAGGCCGAGACTAGCAGTTTGGTGTGAGTGTATGACCAAGAAGATACTGGACAAACTTGTAAACTACTACCTCTCGTGACGTGGAAGAGCTACAGAGAGTGTGGCGTGGTAGAGGCCTTTCTCTTCACTACGTTTCCTACAACTCATTGCGGAAGTGCTATTGCACTCGAATCCTGATTGGCTCCCAGCAATGAATGAATTCTAATTGTCTATGATGCACTGGAGTGTCTTATGAGTACAGCACAACTTGCAGGAGGGGAGATCTTATCTCAATAATGCAAAGGAATATTACATACAAACGATGCATTTAACCTGTAACCTTAAATGGCTTGATTAATGTAGAATCTGTTTGAGCTAATTCACTCTCCTGGACTGTTGTTGTTTTCAGGCGTTGTTTTCGTACTCGTGTTTTGGTGTAAATAAGGATATGTTTTCAGAGCTCGCAGATAGCTCCTCCAGTTGGCAGTGGCCATTACTAAACTAACTAACTAGGTACCGGAGCTTGTGTTTACGAAGGTGCTTTTTATTATCACTGTGGGGTGTTGGGCGAAAAAGTTGTGTGGTCTCATTATAAGTAAGTGTTAGGTTTGTGCGGTCTAATATATGGCTTTCCAGGCTGGGAAGGAGCGCCTGGTCCCTGGCACGAAACCATCTGGCGGACTTGTGTCGAGGTCCAGTGAGCCAGCCACTCTGTGGATGGTTTTTAGGTGGTTTCCCATCTACCTCGGCGAATAAAGGCTGGTTCCCTTTATTCTGCCTCAGCCACACTATGTCAGCAATTGCTGCACAAACAAGGTCTCCACGTACATATACACTCCCATTACTCTACCACGCAAACATAGGGGTTACACTCGTTTAGTGTGAGATGTTCCTTGAGGAGGTCCATTGGGGGCCAACAGACACAATAACCCTGTGTTCGTTGTGGGGCGGCAGAGGGTTGACGTGGACTGCAGTAGTCGACTTGGGGTTGTGGACCAATTTTGCTGCGATGGGGATGGAGACTCTGTCGTTTCTATGCCCGTGGTTAACACACAATACAATAAAATAAGTGTTATATTGACGTAAGTTTTAGCCTTGTCCTTGCTAATTGATTTAATATTAATCTAGTGGGTTTCTTTGGGTTTTAAAATGTAAGAGTGCTTCTCATGACAGCATTCTAGTTTGGTCCTATTTGAAGTAATTTCATTGATGCGCTTGTGTATCTTTTATAGGATTATGCTGCAGTACCCATGTTTGGGGTGGGATTCGACATGAGTTAATAACTAAAGGTGCAAGTTACTTCAACCAGAATTGTATTCTGCCATCTTGGCCAATGCAAATATTGCTTATTTTTTGGATGACCAGGGTCATTTTCTTACATAACTTGCAAACGGGAGATCAGTATGGAACTTAAGTATTCACGACTTGTATTCTGAAGACACACCCACTGACGGAGTGTCCACCAATGCTACTCATGTATTAATGTATTGTATAATAGGGCGATGTACTTGAGGACAATATTATGGAAATGGAAGAGGATGTAGATGAAGATGATACGATACTGTGTGAAGAGTTTGACAGAGCACTGAAAGACCTGAGCCAAAACAAGGCCCCGGGAGTAGACAACATTCCATTAGAACTATTGACGGCCTTGGGAGAGCCAGTCCTGAGCAAACACTACCATCTGGTGAGCAAGATGTATGAGACAGGCGAAATGCCCTCAGACTTCAAGAAGAATATAATACTTCCAAATCCCACAGAAAGCAGATGCTGACAGGTGTGAAAATTACCGAACTATCAGTTTAATAAGCCACATATGCTAAATACTAATGTGAATTCTTTACAGACGAATGGTAGAACTGGCAGAAGCCGATCTCGGGGAAGATCAGTATGGATTCTGTAGAAATATTGGAACACGTGAGGCAATACTGACCCTACGACTTATCTTAGAAGCTAGATTAAGGAAAGGCAAACCTAAGTTTCTAGCATTTGTAGATTTAGAGAAAGCTTTTGACAATGTTGACTGGAATACTCTCTTTCAAATTCTGAAGGCGGCAGGGGTAAAATACAGGGAGCGAAAGGCTATTTAAAATTTGTACAGAAACCAAATGGCAGTTAAGAGTCGAGGGCCATGAAAGGGAAGCAATCATTGGCAAGGGAGTGAGACAGGGTTGTAGCCTCTCCCCTATATTATTCAATCTGCATATTGAGCAAGCAGTGAAGGAAAGAAAAGAAAAATTCGAATTAGGTATTAAAATTGATGGAGAACAAATAAAAACATTGAGTTTCGCCAATGACGTTGTAATTCTGTCGGAGACAGCAACGAACTTAGAAGAGCAGTTTAACGGAATGGACAGTGTCATGAAAGGAGGGTATATGATGAACATTAACAAAAGCAAAACGAGGATAATGGAATGTAGTTGAATTAAGTTTGGTGATGCTTAGGGATTAGATTAGGAAATGAGACACTTAAAGTAGTAAAGGAGTTTTGCTATTTGGGGAGCAAAATAACTGATGATGTTCGAAGTAGAGAGGATATAAAATGTAGACTGGCAATTGCAAGGAAAACGTTTCCGAAGAAAAGAAATTTGTTAACATCGAGTATAGATTTAAGTGTCAGGAAGTCGTTTGTGAAAGTATTTGTATGGAGTGTAGCCATGTATGGAAGTGAAACATGGACGATAAATAGTTTGGACAAGAAGAGAATAGAAGCTTTCGAAATGTGGTGCTACAGAAGAATGTAGAAAATTAGATGGGTAGATCGTATTACTAATGAGGAGGTATTGAATAGGATGGGGGAGAAGTTTGTGGCACAACTTGACTATGAGAAGTTATCGGTTGGTAGGACTTGTTTTGAGGCATAAAGGGATCACCAATTTAGTACTGGAGGGCAGTGTGGAGGGTAAAAATCGGTGAGGGAGACCAAGAGATGAGTAGACTAAACAGATTCGGAAGGATGTAGGTTGCAGTAGGTACTGGGAGATGAAGAAGCTTGCACAGGATAGAGTAGCATGGAGAGCTGCATCAGACCAGTCTCAGGACTGAAGAACACAACAACAACAACATAATATGTAAACTTTTTTTCTCTAATCCTTGGCTTTGTTAGTCAATAATTTTTTTGACAAATTCTATATGTTTAATTAATATGTATCTGAGTTCTCATTCTGCACTTTAATAATTCAGATGTCACTCCAGCCCACCGTGTGGTACTTGGTAAGATCATCTGAAATAAGGTATGGCAGTTTACAAGGACAAATGTGTTGTATTGTACTTCATTAACATGTTCCATGCAATAAATATCTCAATATTTGTTGGTTTGTTAGTTCCATGTCCCACCGTTCATTTGTAATCAATCGTAATCATGTGGAACAAGCTGTCTTAAAATTCATGTTAAATGTTCCTATGTAAGTACAGCCTCATGCTGGCCATTCAAATAAATACAGATGAGAGTTAGTGATTCTTGACCATCTTTTACTCATGAGAAAAAAATATTCTGCCAAACAGAAAGGAATGACAAGGAGAAACTTTTTCAGTTTGTGCTAAAATTTAACATTTTGTCTGTCAGAGATATTTTAGGTAAATACATAGGTGATAAAAAATTTGGTTGTGGCAAGGTGCACTTTCTGTACTAAGGACAACCTTGACAAGGACTAATAAGAATGTAATTTATTCTTCTTGTAGTGTAATGATTTTTATCATTATTCCCTTAAAACTGCAGTGCATTTTCAGTGAACTTTATGAGAGAATGAATATACTGAAAAGCAGTAGTCAAATTGCCTAACTCCTTAAACTTATCAGTTATCAGGACGATTGTGGGTGAACACCACATATTATTCTTACACAGTTTTGCCAATCAAGACTTCCATTCTTAAAGGACATTATTCTTATGACATTATTGAATGAAAAAATGCGAAACACATTAACTTACTGGTTTGTCTCTCACTGATATTTGGAATGATTCCAAGTGCCAATGTGGGTGAACTAAGTTCTTGTAGGAGCTCTAAAATTAACTTTTGCAGTCTGAATTCTCCTCAGTGTAGGAACACAAGTTTTTACATTTCCACCCTAATTATTACTTTCTCATCACAAGCTACTGTTATCACTGCGCAGCACCTATAGAAGTGCATATCTGGCTACATTGTGTCTTTTTAAAATGAAAGTGAGACCATTCACAGAAAACCATTCAATAATACTTTTAAGAATATGATTTATCATTTCTTCTGTTGCTGTATGAATGTTTGGACTGGTTATAATACTAGTTTCACCAGAAAAAGAACTATCTGTTCTTCTTATATGTTGGGTGGTAGGTTGTTCAAATATACAAGAATCAGTAATGGAGCTATGATTGATCCTTGTGGATCCCTATGAGTTGCTTTGTCTCTGGTCAGGAAAATCTCCCCTGCTTGCATGGATTGCATTATTAAGTAAACACGTCTATGTCCTTTTGATTACATCTGATATTATTCATTGGCTGGTTATAGCATCAGTTCTATGAAACCTTAGTTTAGAGAGACTTTGTTTCACCTATTATAACTGATTATCAAGAATTTTCATTTTTAAGACTGTGTTCAAACATCATATTATGTTGAGCTAGATATGGATTAACCTCAATATCCTAATTATCACAAGCAGTTCCTTTAATCATCAAGTTGTATCCACATGCTTGCAGTCCTCAACTGTAATTTTCATTATCGCTGGTGTTCCCACCTACGATTTCTGAAAATTTTTCACCAGAGGTTTTCCCGTACAGTTTGTAGGGATAGTACCACTGGGTGAATGGAGTCTGCAAAGGACAGTCGTCTATCCTCTCACATGGGATAAATGTCAGAATAATTAAACATACAGAAATAAACCAACTGGATTGATAAAAATAAATGAAGATGCAACTACATGAAGTTATATCAGGTAGAATATTTAAGTTGCTGCCTATTGACATAATTTCATGTTTATTAGGTCTTCACACTTACCTCATTCAAATCAATCCATTCATTTCGTTTTAGTGCATTTACTTCATTTCACTTTGTGATTGAGGAGGAAACTGTTCACTTATTTAGTTTGCATGTTAGGCAAAAAGAGATTGTCAGCATAAGCTTTACTGTGGAATTCCTTTAGAGGGAGAATATTTTTTAATGTGTATGTGTTTTGTATTGTGGGTAACGAGTGTGTTGCTTATTACCAACGAAAATTCCTTAGAAGCAAGACAGTTATCTAGACAAATATACTGAGCAATTCAGTCAATTCTAAGGACACGTCCAGACGAGTTTTGTGTAATGCTTGAATAGAGACAGAGAGAGGCAAAGAGATACTCCCACTGTAGAACACTTTGCTGTAATAGCTGCTGTGGAATCACTCAAAAATTTGATCATGAATGTGTACTATGACCATTAGTCATGGGTTTAAGCCTCAGAATCAGTAACTTCATTGTCACTTCACACAAGCAACAGACACTGCCTAAAAAGTCGCTTTGTGCTCACACTGCAATGCATCTGACAATGTGGTTAATTAGTCAACTGCACATTGAATTGTCTCTGTATTGTGGTGCGCTTTGCCAAAGCCAGGTGCAACTCTTTCTTTTAGATGATGCCATTTAGTTTACCTGAGTTTCAGAGATGATTAATTGATGATGAGGACAACACAGTATCTAGTCCACGAGTGGAGAATATAGTTATACCAGCAGGAAATCCAACCCGGGCTCCTTCAGTTTGCATCCCTTGATGCCAGACCCCACAGCTATGGAGGCAGACCTACCATCGTAATGAAGAGTTCTACCATCAGGCAGTGAATGCCTTTATGACAACGATCTGTTAATCTGAAATTAATGGGTAATACCCAGAAAACGTGATTGAGATTATCATTAAGGGAATAAGTGTATGTTTATTTTTGGTTTAATTCCAGGGTCTAATGAAAAATTTGTAACAGATAACAAATAAGTCATTAAGTAATTTAGTAAAACAATTTAGATATGATACCATGTAGATAAGTGTTTTTGGTGTAAATGGAAATATACAATCCAACAACTAAGCTAATCATTTATTTAATTGCAATATTTATTGATAACACAGGTCTGTGATGAAAACATTGTCTCAAATTTTCACAGTGATTCTTACAGTATTTGTTGTGCTGAATATAGAAAAAATAGTGAAGAAATTCCATCATGATTTGTTTACTCAAAAGTCACACAATGAATTTTCACTTTTAAGGCTTTTTAACATACATACAAACTACAACTTTTCGGTAAAATATAACTTTAAAATATAACATTTTTAGTGCAATAAGTTAACTTGAAAATGTAATAAGTTTAAATTTAGATTGTCATCATGAGACAGCATTTCTTTTGTTAAAAAACCTGTATGGCAAAACTGGTAGTATCCAGTTCATACTAGATTTGCTACCAGTACGCTGTCTGTGTAAGTACCCATTCCTCATTTCCTCCTTCGCCATCCTCCTGCTGGAAGTTCAAGCTACTGTAAGTATGAATGTAACAACTCTGCTGAGCATACTTTCATTGTTTCTTCACTGAAGTGAAATTTAGTTCTGTGTTTTGTGGACTCTATTGATTGTTTGTGATATATTTGTTCACCTATACAGTTAAAAGGCATTCTGATTTTGTTGAAAGGGTATACTTTACCTACTTTGGTGTGAATCTGAGCGATCAAAAAAAATCATGGTTTCCTTACAAAATGTGTTCTCTGTGCATAGAAGAACTGAGACAGTGGTTTCAAGGTAAGAAGAAAAGACTTCATTTAGCGATACCTATGATTTTGAGAGAACAGAAAAATCACTGGAAAGACTGTGGTTTTTGCTCTTCCTGTGTGCAAGGCTTTAATTTGAAAAATGAAAAGGTGATTTTGTATCCAAAGACTCCTTTACCTATGCAGCCTGTCCTTCATTGTCTTCAGTTACCTGTTCCTTGTCCTCCAGCTACACACTTGTAAACATTTTAAATGATGTTGGTCACTTGTCTCACATCGGTGATGAAGATGATAGTGAGGCAGCTATGAGACCTCAAAACAATCAGCTGAAACTCTTCACACAGTTGGAACTAAATTAGTTGGTTAGAGACTTAGGTCTTCCGAAGTATTCAGCCAAGGTTGTAGGGTTGAGGTGGAAAGATAAAGGAATGATAGCTCCTGGAACATCCTTTCCTTGGTAGAGGGTAGAGAAAAAGAGTTTGTGTCCTTTTTCCATCGAGTGGGTGACCTGGTTTTTTGTACTAATGTTCCTGTGTTGATGGAGACATTCAGTTTCAGATATGAACCCGATGAATGGAGAGTTTTAAATGATTACTCAAAAAGAAGCCTGAAAGCTGTTCTTCTGCACAATGACAACCAATATGCATCTGTATCAGTAGGACATACAGTTCGTTTGAAAGAATTTTATGAGAACCATGAATATTGGTCTGAGGCAAGATGAGACAGTTTGCTCATAAGTGGACTGTCTGTAGTGATCTTATGCTACTAGGCCAACAGAATGGCTAAAGAAAGTTCCCCTCCCACCTCTGTGAATGAGACAGCCATGGCCTTAAACAACATTATGTTAAAATGGAGTGACCTGCATGAAAAATTTAGTTTCCTGGAATTAAGAACGTTAAGAAGGAGAGTTTAGTGGATTTTACTTTAGCCACTTCACATAAAGTTAAGACTAAGGTAACAATACGTCAAAGCATTGCCTAAAGATGGAGTGGGGTTCTAGATATCTTTGTGAGCAATCTCCTAGGCTCTATGAGGCAAAACTTAAAGAAGGTGTATTTGTTTGCATGATGTAAGAAAATTTATGATAAATGAAAATTTCGAGTGGGAAACGGAAAATCATGAAAGGAAAAAGTGGAAATTCTTCAAACAAGTAGGAGAAATTACATAGATCAAAACTACAATAATATTATTGCCAATCTGTTAACTAACTCCAAATGGTTGGGCTGCAACATGAATGTTAAAGTTTATTTCTTCATTCTCATTCGAACTAATTTCCAGAAAATCTGAGAGCTGTCAGTGAAGAACAGGCAGAAACTTTCCATCAAAACATGAAAGAAACAGAACAAAGATATCTAGGATTCTGGAATACGAACATGATGGATGACTACTGCTGGATGCTAAAGAGAGAAAATCCTCAACTCCACAGCAGCAAAAGTACAAAAATAGGTTTGGAAGGAAAAAGAAGACGTTACTAGAAATCTTATAACAGTGTTGTAAAAAATCTCTATCAACTTTTCTTACTCAATGTTTAAGATGAACGTGTGTTTAATGTGATTTAATAACATTGTACCTAAATAATACTGATATAAAAACGGCATTTTAGGATTTTCTCTAAAAGTTTTTCCTCTTTTTGTTGAAAAACCTTATGTGATAGAAAAAAGTTAGTATCGTTTCTGAAATCAGCACCATAAATCCATAAAAATGTGTTAGTAAAACTAAAATAATTTTAAAAAATATTTTTCTTTACAGGCGTATGTAATCTCTGTAATTAACACAACTTAGCTCCCCAAACTATGTAGCATAATAGATCCAGCATATCACAAAATCTGTGAGCTGCCCAATATTGGTCTAACAACAATAGCTCTACAGGCTGTTATCTTAGAAACTTTTTTCTAATCAGGTGAAAGCTGAAGACTTACAGTGAGAAATTAACTGAAAGTGCATTTGATTTATTTATTACTGTTGCAGCTGACTCCACCACCTTATGATTCTAAGACTCGACCTACTATTCTGTACATTCTATATTTCTTTCAATACAAAATTTGATACATATTATCAAATAAAAAATGCTTTCTTGATGGAAAAGTATATAAGTTGAAGAAAGAAGAATATTAAACTAGAACAAAAGAAACGCCTTGCAATAGGACCTTTCATCCCTATTATGTTACAATGGTAATCCGTAAATGTTTCGATTGTACCTAAATGGGATGCTTTTACAGATCAGGAGCCAAAAATAGTGCTATCCACACCATCTTCTTCCAACTGTTGTGTGTGAGGGATACTAGCAGACAGGTGATTTTGTCACGATTTTGGTAGGGGTTCGTGTTGACACTCATTGGAAAGGTTATTTGCAAGCCTTGTGAGATTATTTTAGGTTGCTATATCAGCTGAATTGTGTAGGAATTATTTTCAGCGTTGAACCGTATTTTCCAAGAGTTAATACCAGAGTTCACATTGCTATACGTATCTAGGATGTGTTAGGAGACAACGAAGATTTGGTAATACTGTCTTCCATTGTCTCCATACTCCCTGATTTAATGAGTTTAAAGTTCAGTTCAGAAGGAAAACCTGCGAAGTTAATACAGATGTAAACATCGCTTTTGTCATTTAAAAGTTTATGCATAAGCAAGAAATTCTGACAGAGAGAAGGTCTGATGAAAGTGTAACGTTGTTTCAATCATTAGCAGAGATCCGCTCCTCTTGCCTTAGGCAGCAGTGCTGGAGAAACTGCTTGAAACTCAGCAGAAAGAGAGAAAAAAGAAATAAAGTGATAGAGCGACCACATGCAAAGTGCTGTTTGCTGATCTTGATGGTACACAGCACCAGAAGAATCCCAAAATGTACTACTCTGTGAATCACTTAGCCCGATTTTACTTATTGTCACAGAGTACGTTAAGGTCAAAAGTAATTGCCAGATACTTAATGTTATGGTGTGAGGTGAAGCGCCAGCACGCCAGTCGGGAATGACAGGGACGAGAAGTCAGTGAGAAGAAGTCAGCCACTCGCACGCTGACCCGATGTCCCTCCAGGATGACAACGTGATAGCACCCGCCAATATGTGAAGAGGAGATAAGCAACATGACCAACTGGGGTAGGCCCAGTTCTATAGCAACGTCAACGAGAGTGACTTCGATAGCAGTTCAGGAAAGACTTTCGTCAGTCAGAGATCAGCAGTCACTGCAAAGACTGGTTATTTCGTATGTCGCCCATTGCTGGCGACACATCTGTATAGTTATAAAATTAAGTTTTGTATTTGATTATTACAATAAAAATCATTAATGCGACTTGTTTGATTGTTTGTCTAGCGAAACGAGTATGCAGGCGTCCTAGACAATACAAGATTGACAACGAAGCTGGACGTAACACTTAATATAGTGCTGATGTAAAAAAAAGTGCAAGATGGCGAAGCACAGGTCCTGATAACACAAAGCTTTCACAAGAATCAGAAATAGCTACAGCTTGTAAACTGTTCAGTGTATAAAGCGGAAAACAATAAATCATATCCTCACAGTTAATTCGACACATTTACACAAAATAATTTGTTTGCCAGTGCCTTACATTATTCGATTTAAAGTGTCTGAATATAATCGCCAACGAGCTATAAATTAACAAGTGGCGCCCCCTGGTAGTGGCAGTGAAAAATATTCGTGTAAGTACTTTTACCTTAAGGGGAGAAGCTATAATTTTACTTTTCATTATTCTTATAATGGTTTCCTTCAAGGTTTAAACAGTGAGGAAACAGTAGTATGTATAGCAGAAAATAAAACATATATGTAAACATTTTTGTTAACAAGTAGAGCACTTGCTCGCGAAAGGCATTTGTCTCGAGCTGGAGTTTCCATCCGGCACACAGTTTTAATCTGCCAGAATGTTTCATATTTGTTAATGTTTGAAAGAAAAGTGCACTAGGTTGGCTAAAGATACTATCAGTAGATGAAAAATTCGAACAGTTGCAGTCGGTTGTCGGGAGCCAGCCCTAGTGTGCATTGTATATAGCTGTGTGCGTTTGTGGTGTCTCGAGAAAAATATGTGACCTGGTATGGTTGTGGTGCGGGGTATTAAGGTGACACAGGAAGCAAGTGGCCATGGATTAATAGCAATTAAGTTACTACGCAGACATTGTGAGAGAGAGGTGGGTGAGAAGAAAGAGGGAGAGACTGAGAGGGAGAAAAGCTATAAGTTTACTTTTTATTATTCCTATGATAGTCTCCTTAAAGGTTTAATCAGTGAGCAAACAATAGTATGTATAGCATACAATAAAACACGTACGTAAACATTTTTTTAACAATTAGAGCACTTGCCCACGAAAGGCATCTATCACGAGCTAGAGTATCCATGCGGCAAACAGTTTTAATCTTCCTGGAAGTTTCATTTTGGCTAAAGACACTCTCTGTTGTTGAAAACGTCGAACAGTTGCAGTCTGTTGCCGGGAGACAGTGCTATTGTGCTATGTGCTCTTGTGGTGTCCGTAGGAAAGGATGTGGCCTGGTATTTGTGTGGTGGCGGTGTACTGAGGTGACGGAGGGAGCAATAAAATGACTACGGAGAAGTAGAGCGCGTGAGAGAGGGGGGGGGGGGGAGGTAGCAAAAGGGGGAGATTGAGAGAGAGAAAAGCTATAATTTTACTTTTTATTATTCTTCACTCTCTCTCGAGTGATACCAGTGAACCATTGAAGTCGTAACAGCCACTCCGGCAGTGGGTTTGCACAGATAAGCCAACCAATAAACTTTGTCAAGTGCAGCTCTCTACACTATTTTGAACTCTTTTGACCTTATTCAGGAAAAAGTTATTTCAGCGAAGTTACCTTTATTTAATGATGTTTTGACCCACCTCAGTGTTATAGCAATGAACTCATATACTGGAACACTGAAGAACACGTATTTATTCCACTGAAAAGGAATAAAAAAATCGCTCTATTATTGCTGTTTGGCAATACGGTTTATTTAATTTTGCTATACGACTTCTTCCTGATGGCATTTCATTCTTAAAGGCCGTTACAATCACGTCTCAGAATATTACTAGCTCAGTAATATATTTTAATACTGCAATAGTGACAGTGTTCTTGTGAGTGATTAGTAATGTATTACCGTATTAATTTGTCTATGAATTATTGCTTATTATTTTGTCAGCTTGTTCTTACGTCAGCACGGTGCCGTAGGATAAATATTTCGCCATGTCTACACCAGTCTTCCAGTTTTCATATGCAATAAAATAATAATTTTTTATCATTTCAAAATCAAAATTGTAATCCTAATATGTATGCTAAGGTGGGAGTCCAATGTGCATGTAGTTATCATTGGTAATTAGGAAGGTTATTAAGGTTGCAAATCTCGACGGTTGCATTACAAAATCGAACGAACAACCCATTCAGAAAGTCGTTGTTGCTTTTACATGTAATTAGCGACACAAATAGTACACTAGCCTCTTAGGAGTAGACGTTGCAGTTTAACTTAGCATAGTTCCTTTGCGTCAGACATCGACTTATCAATATATTATGAAATTTGTGGAAGTTAGCGAGGTGCCATAAGTGTAGCTAACAGTTTCGTAAGATCTAACCCTGAATCAGGTGGATTATAGTCGCAGTGGGGTGGCAGGAAAAAAAAAATGACTTGTGACTTTGACTGTGGGCCCTGAAATGTGAAGCATCTGCGAGCTGACAGGCGTCGACTGCAGCGGGGCGATTGCTGGACTTCTCCACTATTGGCGCAACGGACGTTGCTGGATGCTTCTGTCGAACAGTAGTGCTCTTAAACGAACAAAATAGGCGTCCGCCAACAACATCTACGTTAACACATTTTGTGAGCCATGGGAAGCGTTATCTTTTGGTGCTCTAGCGCCACCAGTTTTCTAAATCATTGTCAAAAATTCCATTGAGATAAATCAGAGAACTAGGTGGGGAGATATTTCGCGGCCCAGGACACAAGAAAGTACATCCAATACCTGATTAAGATGCTTTATGGAACTATCTGGGTTAGCCACTTTCAATGACTCTAGATCAGGCTCATCCAAGAATTGCGGCCCGGGCGCAAGACAGTGTAGTTTAGCGCCCCGTCCGCGATCGTGTGTCGCTAGTGTCACCATAGGAGCGAGAGAGCGAAAGAGAGAGAGAGAGAGAGAGAGAGAGAGAGAGAGAGAGAGAGAGAGAGACGCAGAGCGAGTGAGACCGCGCAGCACTGCTCTGCGCTGGACTGCTCCGCGGTCAGATCCAACGTAAAAAAATATTCTATTTTTGAATTAATTTAATGGAAGGGATATAGGGTCTCATTCTTACTGCTAGTAGTTACAAGTAAGTATATTTTGTTATACTTCGTGCTACAAGTTTTTGTATCCCTTTTCAGAGTTTAGAAATCGGATCTTTAGTTTGCTGTTTTGTACGTAATAATTTTAACTGACCAAGTTTGAAGACTTATTAAAATAGAATTAAGGTCATAAAGCTCTTTAATTCTTACAGTCAACATTGTTAAAAAAGACAACATTTTACACGTTTCTTTTTTTTTTTCGAGGAAACGATTTTGTCTAGTCTTGGTACAATACTCCGTGAGACTGCCAACCTCAAAGAATTGGTCTCATTTTTATCGCCAACGAAGGAACGGTTCTTAGTTTTAGCAAGCTTTAAAAGAGAGAAAAAGCGCTCACAGATATACGTGGAACCAAACATTCAGAGAACTTTGGCCGCGTGCTTGTGCAAAAGAGGATAGTTCTCTCGTGGAAGACAGATGTAAAAGTCATCCAAAGTTTTACACATAAGAAAGCGGTCCTTCTGGCGGACATGGCACTGTAGGTCAATCAGCTCTAGTTGAAGCACTTGTGAGACGTCCTCTGCCCGAAGGGAAAACGGGCGAACGAATATATCTATCGCCTGGCGTTCGGGCGTTCCGCACGGTCAGCTAAGCGGCACGGCTCGGCCACTGCAGCAACATAACGAATTCGCCCGCGGCCAGCCAAATCTGGCCGCGGGCGATCGCGGGCTCTAGCGTCCCAGGGGCGCAGTTTGGACGAGCCTGCTGTAGATTCTCTAGGATTATCTTCTATCAATTCAGTACGATTAACCGAACAAGTTCTACATAGATTTCCTTCCATATTCTTTTTGCTGTTCTCAGTTTTCCAGCCAAATCTTTCTGTAGAATCGCAGAAGGAACATCTCGCTTCTCGTAACCCTATTAAACGAACTCGTTCGTACTCAGTAAGATGTTGACAACATATCTTTATCGCCTTGAAGGCATCCTTTGTTATAATTAGCTCACCACATCCAGTCTGAAAGATAACTAACGCTCACGACCGTCGCAGTGTGTAAAGCAAACCTGACATGCTTCCTCTTACACGAATGGTGCGGAATTTACATCATCTTGCAGATGTATAAGCACGTTTACCAATTCACGTCGGACAGGTTCTTCTTGGTGTTGCCATTTTTTTCAGCCTCTCTTCTGATCAACATACAAAATTCCAATGAATAAATCTACTGCAAGACTGTGCTTGACATTATCAGTTCCTTAAACAGATGTGCGCTTGTGTGAAATCCACATTAACTTTAATTACTTTGTTTTGTGTAGTGAATACTTATTTCTTAAGCTAATATTTTCATCATAGTATTATACCGTAAGACATCAGAGGAAGGAAATATGATAACTGGTTGTTTCTTGATTCCAAAACTTTCAATTACGCTTATGAGAAC
The DNA here is from genome assembly GCF_023897955.1 of Schistocerca gregaria. Lineage (NCBI taxonomy): Eukaryota > Metazoa > Arthropoda > Insecta > Orthoptera > Acrididae > Schistocerca > Schistocerca gregaria. The sequence continues at coordinate 342,809,359 of NC_064926.1, read as the reverse complement.
GAAGCTGAATTTCAAAGTTTCCTCTTTTTTCATCTATATGTAGACGATTTTTATCTATTGTAACTCAACTATGCTCATAGTTGCTGGGAAATTTTGGAGGTGTGTTTAATCAAAATGTCAGAAAAGTATATTGTTGCAAACAAGTAAAATGTGGTACCGAAACTGACAAACTAAAACATGCATAGAAAACGAAAGAGGCGGGAGAACGGCGTGAATAATGGGAAAGAGAAACACAGTGAGACACAGAGAATACGAAAACAACGGAGTGAATATGGCCAACGCGAGCTCTGCAACTTGCCTGCATTACGCGACAGTGTCCGAAGTGAGGACTAGGTTTATCTCTCGGGTGGAGGAAGGGAGTTTGCAGCCTGCTGAATATTCACGGTGTTCCGGTATGTCGTATGCAGACTCAATCAAGGCAGCCAATTGGACTAACGGAGGTGGTTATCACGCAGGGGTCACAAGTTTAGGGTCCGGATCCTGATGAGACCGCAGCAGGACACCAGAGTCCAGTATCGTACCAAGAGGATGTGAGGGCAGGGCGGTGAAGCGTTGACTGTCGGAAGATTTATTTTGTCCACGGCGAAAACGAAGACTTAAAAGATAGAAAGCAGCTCACTCGGCAAATACGTAACACTGTTCCCCAGCAGACGTCGTTCCAGGGTTGGAGTCTGCGAGGACTGAAGTCGTAGTTTCCTACTTTCTCCCCCTCCCTCCCTTCCTTGAAATGTAGTGATAATGACAGTAATATGCATTAAACGCCCAGTCAGACCGGAAGATGAATTACACGGTGATTTCATCAACACTACTTCGTATTTTAAGGACGGAAAAGCACATTTTCAGGGCATTGACATTAGATGTCGATCCCACACAAATACTTGGCCCATAAATTTGACTGTATGCAGTTATGAGTTTCTAGATTTACATCTTTTAAACTTCGCGCACAGCGGTTGTTTGGCAATTGCCCCGGCTCACTGCAATAGCCTAATGCCTGAGCGCAAAGAACCGTACAGTGGAGTGAGAACCAGAGCGCTGCTATTCGCAGGATGTTGATGGTGAGAAAAGAGGAGGAGGGAGATGAACACATCTGCCCATCGTGTTTAGAATTCTTGAGAGCAAGAATAGTAACTAATACATCGGGAATATCAACCCCAAGCAAACATACATGGAACATTATTTTAACGGAAGGTGTAAAGCAAAGGTGATTAAGTTCAAAGTTGGTTTTCATAAATTCTTCCTCAGCCTTCAATTCACTTCAGAGTTCTCTTGGCAACACCACTTGTATCTATTCAAATGGTTCAAATGGCTCTGAGCACTATGCGACTCAACATCTGTGGTCATCAGTCGCCTAGAACTTAGAACTACTTAAACCTAACTAACCTAAGGACATCACACACATCCATGCCCGAGGCAGGATTCGAACCTACGACCGTAGCAGTCGCGCGGTTCCTGACTGAGCGCCTAGAACCGCGAGACCACCGCGGCCGGCCTGGTATCTATTCTGAGGTATTACTTATAATACGAATGATCAATTGTATCGCTTATTACCAAAGGGGGAAAATATCTCAAAAATTGAAAATGTATATTTGGTCGATTTTGGTATATTGAGACATATTGAGACGTAGACGCATCGACTGGAGCTAAGACCGGACGCCGTCAATGCCTTACTGCTTGTAGAAAACACACAGTGGTTATCAATAGTGGACAAGTCCATGAGTTAAGAAATAAACTTGTGGCAGGCATGAGTTATGCTGAACCAGTCCGTGACTTTTGTTGAGAACTTTAACTACTTCACAGGTAATATTATCCCTAGATTACTAAACCCTCCTGAAATTTACGATTGCAGTTGGTAAATATTCGTGGTTCCCGCCAATCTTATATTGTCAGTATAGGATGTTTTGCATCTGACATGCCAATTGTGACCTTATAATTGTGATTAGCCAGTGCATAAACTATAAATTGTGACTGATATTGTGCAGTCATATATATTCCCCAAAATGAAAATGAATAAACGTAAGCAGCTGAAATATTATTGAGAAATAAAGTTAAGAATTTTCGATTTAGAATTTAGTGATGTCTATTACGCTGAGGAATAGTGAATCTCCTGCGGATGTACTTCTATTTAACAGTGCCAGGCATAAAATCCAAACAAAATAACGCGTCACCGAAGTCAATAATTAAGTAGCGCTGAGCTGCTTGTTATATGACACACTCGTCCTTTTCATTCTCTTAGCATTTGCGGATCGCAGCATAAAATTTTTCAAGCAGAATGATCTGTCGCAATTGCTCAGTTTGACACGATAAACAAAGTATGTTACTAGTGCCACAACACTATTCCTCAAACCTCTTACTTGCACCACTGTACAGTAGTCCACAGTCGGGCACTATGCGGCTGCAGTGGGGCAGAGCCTGTGACAAACGATACGCACATACCGCATTGCCAACAAAATTCTGGATCCAGTTCCCGTGGAGCCAGCTTGGTACCGCCCTGCGCGCAGCTGTACATACCAGGTTTTCTCACTAACTACGTACATAGAGGCTGGGTACCAAACGAAATTAAAAACGTCATCTGTTTTCATAGATCTGTTTGTTGCCTACTACACTGTCTGGAGACATGGCCAAGCGTACAAATTCATGCAAACAGTCTCTTGCCCGAGAACTACCAGACTTACAGATTCCATGCTTGCTGCTAGAACATTACAAATAGTAACAAGAGAACAGATAAGCGTCGAAAGAACCCTGAACAAAGGCCTACCACACGGCTCCGTGTTGGCTCCGGGCTCTTCAGCTTATGTGTTGCCGATATTCCATCCACATCTTCGAGGAAATTTGGGCACGCAGGCGATTGGGTCCTAACCACATAACACAAGAACTTGAGGTCATGGAAACAAACTTGACATATGAATTTGAGACAATAAGTACATACTTTCGTAAATGAAGATTACAGCCAAATCCTACAAAAACCGAAATTACATGTTTCCATCTCAATAGTAAATTAGCAAGCAAACAACTTGACGTTCCTCTCGAGGGAAATCGGCTCCGATCTAATGAGCATCCAAAGTACCTTGGAGTCAGTTTGGACAGAACGCTCACTCATAAAACACATATGGAAAATACTGCAGCCAAACTAGAGACGAGGAATAATATTCTCGAGAAGCTGTGCGGCACTACTTGGGGCTCCTCACCTGACACGCAGCACACGTCGGCACTCGGAATGGTCTACTCGGCCGCGAAGTACTGCGCGCCGGTCTGGATCAACAGTGGTCACATAAAAAAAATCGAGCCACATACCACCTGCGGACCTGCGACGGAAGAATGCTCTTCTCCGGTAATATAGGAAGATAATCGACAACGCCCAGCTCCCTACACACTCCGACATGCCTGACCTGGAAAGAAACAGACTTTGGCCTAGACATCCAACAATGATAACAGCCTAGGAATTGCGGAAGTGTAAATCTATGCAATAAAGACACGGATGGAACAATGGAGAGAGATGTGCCCAGAGCATCGTCAAGCCCTCCCTTGCTTCACTAAGAGACCGGGTAAAACACAAACTTGCAACTGTGACTGCGGAGCCAACAGACCATCCACCATATCGTCCAAGAGTGCGACAGTACACTGTACCAAGTTCAGTGATTTGCTTAAGGCAAAAGACTTTATTCACAATTTTGCTGTTTGTGTTCAATTGTATTGACGATATATAATCTTAATGTGTGCATTTAATTGTATTGCCCATTATCTGTATATTTTATACTTCTTATACAGCATATTTTATTGTTTTTTCAATATAGTATTGTTTAAACATTTTTAAGAAGTGTAAAATGATGCATTGCATTACAGTAAACAAATAAAAGCATTCAGAAGGTCACACCCGCGAACTTTCAGAATTATGGCCCAAATTTTCTCGCGGGATCGATTGTCTTGCAAGCATGCTTTTTTCTCCGTAAAACACGAGGTCAGGTTTGTGATGTTTTTTGTTACTCGAAGCAGAGGTACGACAACGAATAGCTACATATTGGGTTAGTGCAGGAGTTTGCAGCATTTTTCCGTAACTGAAACGAAACACAACAGTTACAAATAACACAGACTTTAATCATCAGTAATATATTCACGTATACAATTTACGACAGTCTGCCAACGCTAGGGTAACTTTCGTTCCGCGACTGTAGAAATCACGTGGTTTTGAAGAACTTGTCGCGCTATTTTCGGAGTGCATTTCCATCTGGAAAGGAAGTTCCTTGAAATTTGTTCGATGGAGAGCGGAAAGGTGAAAATCTGAGGGTGCAAGATCAGCTGAATAAGGTGGGTGCGGAATGACTTCGCAACGGTATTCCTGCATAATGTCCTCGGTAAGTGTAGCAGAATGCGGGCAGGCGTTGTCGTGGAACAGTATCACTTCTCTTTCCCTTCCTGGCAATTGTCCTTGGCTTGCGTCTGCAAGACGTCTCATGGAACAGTTGAAAGATAGTAGGAAATTTTAAGAAACGAGTGTTGAGGAAGCAGCAGCAGAAGTTTGAAAAAAAAAAAAGGAAAGTTGGATTTAACGTCCCATCGACATCAAGGTTCAAATGGCTCTAAGCACTATGGGACTTAACATCTGAGGTCATCAGTCCCCTAGAATTTAGAACTACTTAAACCTAACTACCCTAAGGACATTACACACATCCATGGCCGAGGCAGGATTCGAATCTGCGACCGTAGCGGTGGCGCGGTTGCAGACTGCAGCGCGTAGAATCACTCGGCCACTCTGGCCGGCGACATCGAGGTGATCTGAAACGGAGCATATGCTCTCCTGAATGAGAGTCCAACGTGCTAACCACTGCTCCACCTCTCTCGGCAGTACAAGTTTGCGGGAAAAGGAGTAAGAAAAATTACTGTTTGCCGAAGAATGTGATCAAAAGCGAAAGAAGAAAGAGTGTCAAAGAAAAACACCTAAAAGAAGATTCTACACAAATTAAAAAAGAACATGCAAATCATAATAGGAAAACAAAAAGTCTTCTAGAAGGAAGAATACGAACATGTGGAGAATCCAAATAAAAGAAAAGAAGAGGATAAAGCTTCTGATGTGCAAAACAATTTTACAGGTCAATACGGTTCTTCAGAAACAGACATGTAACTTGGATGTATTGCATTAAAGATTAAAATAGCGACACAGTTTTGGAAAGGTAAGATAATTTCCAAGAAATATTTTGTACGAACTTTTAAATACCATAGGTCGAAGTACGGAAATGAGGATAGAATACAAACATCAGAAGGTAGATCCCCCATTAGCACCAGTGACACTGAAAGAGACAGTCGACGCAAGAAGGACGATTTAATGTATGTTATTCTAATACAAAAGACTGTGTCGTAAAAATAGAAAATCTGTGTTACTAGAGTAGAATCCGGGTTCCCTGATTTATCGCGAGTGGTAGCCTTAACCAGTAGTCTATCTGAGTCAACGACAAGATCTGACTCTATCTTTGTCACTGATAATTCCACCTATTATTTCTGAATCCCACTTTTTTCAATTTCAAAAAAATTTACTTCTCCACCACATCGCCTTTACCATGACTTATGGCACGCAGCACCTGTGCTCTGAATAAAGGTATAAGCATAGAGGTGGTAGTTCTGACAATGTCTGCAACTGAAATGGTAATAATAACTGTTTCAAGTGGCTCAGTCGCGAACTGGAAATCTTTCAACTGGAGATCACTACTGTGACCTGCTTGTTTCTAATCCACCCAAGCCATACAGACGTGAAATCTGAACGACGTATCGTTGAGAAGGCTCTTCACATAAATGCCAGGAGAAGGCTAGGTTAATGCCAGACTGAAAATTGCCTTGAAACGAACAGGATTCGATACCGTGACTTCTCTGTTTCCATTCTCAGGGCTTAGCACAAGGGTGAGCCCAAATGTCCACAACTGATGGACTGTCGAACTCAAGTATTGAAAGGCAGATGAGGTATGTGCTTCAGTTTTGCATTTACAGCGTTATTCACGTTGATTTAGGAGTGTGGAGAGGCCGTTTCCTCAAGAACAAGAAACAGACTTCTCGTAACAAACAAGCACAACGAAAAACTTTTTTTCGTAATGCTTGTACAAAAATCAACAATCTGCGCCCTAAAATTCATTCCATATTACAAACAGCTCAAAGACCACAAATTAAAATTTCTGCATGTCGCACTACAAAGCATAATCAATAAACACAGTTTCACATTATACAGTACAGCCACAAGCACAAACTACACCATCCACAAGTAATCAGAAGGCCCCTGACGGACAAACAATCCTCAGATTCATGCTCCGCAGATTCAGTAGATCATACGTAAAGAAACAGAATTGCACACAGAAATTAAACGCATCAAAACAAATAGCACTGGAGAAGGGGTAAAATAATGCGTGATAGAGAAACTAAACCACAAAATGTGCAAATCTACAGGGAATGAACACACAATATGCACACGAGATGGTAATCAACAATACAAAAGAACCGAAAACATAGACAATGGCAATACACGGGTAACAACACAGAAAAATTCTATAAAACAACTAAATTATTTTTGAAGTGTTTATTGTAACAATCTTAGTTACAATTAATCACATTAGATAATTAGTTTCGACCGCTTTCAGTGATCACCTACAAATCTCACTGAATGTGATACGTGAAACTATTTATCAGACGTCACTAACTGCAACTCAGAGTGTTACTGTAAATATTTTTAAAATATGTACGAGGCCGTGCTGAATGGTAAACTCCTCCGAATTTTTATGAGAAAATCCCCGAAATTTTTAAACACAAAACAAACGATATTAACGTTCTGCATCTTTATTCTTCCAGTCCACAAATTTGCTGCCCTCTGCTGCTACACGGCTTCGTATTATAGCGCTCATCATGGTGGCGCCTACGCGGTGTCCAAAATTAAAGCAACGTACTGAAATTTTGAAATGTTGCATTTATTTTGATGCCAAATAGCATAATCATGTAATAGTAAAGAAGAAACAATATAAAGAATACAGAACGTAAGCAACTGCAACATGCATAACGGTAGAAAAAAATGGTTTTCGTTTTATCGAACTTAAATGATTTACACACAAATTCCGACAACTGGATAATGCGCCCAGAGTGAGGTGTGGCGACCTCTGGGAGCAGTAGAGGCCTGACAAATGACGGGCATGCTGTGAATGATGTCGTCAGTTTCAAGTTGAGTCAATAACGGCTATTATTCTTGCAGAGCAGCTGGCAAGTCTTGGAGAGTGGTTGGTGGATGCTGACGTGATGTAACCCCTCTTTCCAGTGCATCCCAGACGTGCTGTATTGGGTTCAAATCGAGTGATTGAGCAGGCGACGCTAGGTATCCAATATATTCCGTTTCCACGAAAACATCAGCCACGCGTGCTCTATGAGGTCGAGCATTATCGTCGAGCAGTACGTAAGTCTGGGCTCACAGTACATCGCAACAGTTGCACATGAGGTTCCAAGACCTCGTCACGATACCTGACAGTGGCGTCGGGAATCACTGTCTGGACCAAATCGGGACTCATCTGTGAAACTTATGTTGACCCTGTGTTCGACCGTACAGGTGCCACGTTGACTGCTCCATTCTAGACGCTCCCTTCTGTGAAGACGCGTCAGAGGCACACACACAGCGGGTATCCGATGGTAAAGGCCATTCTGCCGAGGCCTTCTGTATACCGTTTGCCTCGCTACAGCACGTCAAATGAATGCTGCAAGGTCAGATGCCAGTTGCTGTGCGGTACCGTCGTGCCCTTATAGCCAAACAACGGTTCTGACTTTCTGATGTTACACGTGGTCTCCCCACCCTAGTCTTCTAGATAGAGTGTCGCTACATCCAAAAAGCATCAGAACGATTAAGATTAAGACATCGGACCATATCCTGCTCCCATTCTTCCCATGCCTCCATCGCAGAGAGCCTGATATGAGTCTTCTCTGGGCCATGTTGCACAGTTTGTGACTCATTACACAGTGATTGTGGATGTAGACTACCTGGCAAACACGATCCGATTTGATAGGTTCCCTGGCGTCATCGTTGGCATGGTTGTCCGTTAACCAGAAAGCCATCTTCCAAGCAATACACGACCATACGGACATCTGTTGACAGTTTGCATGATTATATCGTGAACTAGAGCCAGGGCGAGGAAACAGTGGTTTGTTGCTTTAATTTTTGAGACCGGCGTATGTCGGTGCATGAGGAGAAGGGCGTGTTGTAATTGAGTTCGTGCACACGCGGAGCACCCTTTCTTCAACATGACACTGCCAGACCTCACATGAGCGCTATGGAATCTGCAACAATACGATGCCTTGAGATCATTGTCTTACATCCGCGACTAGGCCTCACGCTAGTTTGGTACCTTTCCAAAATATAAGGGACGTCTCCGACGACTTCACTTAGATAGCGATGTAAGCAGACGTGAGGTTGTGATTTCAACAACAAACATTCTACAGTGACGGATTCAAAGACTTAGATAGCGATGTAAGCAGACGTGAGGTTGTGATTTCAACAACAAACATTCTACAGTGACGGATTCAAAGAAGTAGCTTCTTGTTTGGAGGCTTACTATGTTGAGAAATAGATACTTAAACATTAAGAATAAATCTGTAGAATGTTAATAACATTTCATTTATCTAAAAAGCTTTAAGAATTTTCACATCGTACGTTTGGGACCATTACTTTCCATTGAACCCTCGTACGCAGTTCCGACATATCTCGTGCCAATACTTAATCTGTTATTAAAATCAAAGTCGCGTACTCACACTTATGAGCCAAAACGTTATGACCTCTGCCCACCTCTATACTGAATCCCTCCTGGTTGTGATAAGGTCTCAAAGGAATGGGAAATTGTTCAACCAACGATACGGACCGAAAATGAAGAAATCCACAGACTCAACGGACTTTGATAGGAGGAGACTCGCATGGCCTGCTGACTGGGGACGAGAGTCTCGGATATTACAATGCACGACTCTATTGAAGATGAAGAAAGCGCTTCAAATAGTCTTACAGCAGGCGAAAAATGACTTTATTGCTTAAATTGCGTTTCGGGTTTATTTCCATCATCAGACATCCAGGTCAATTGGTCACAGCATACGAGCGTTACTAGATATATGTGTAACATAGCTGACAGAGTGACTAGTCTACCAATGGAAATAAACCCCGAGTGAGCTCAGTGAGCAAATTGGGTAATAAAGTCATTTTTCAATGGCTGTATGATTTTTTCAAGCGTCTTACTCAGCTCAATACAGTATTACAGTGTAGTACAACCATGGTCCATTACCTCCTACGAGATTTCAAGTCTCAACTATATATAATCTCGGAATAGCAAATCTGGTTCACTGTTACCGTCTGCACCCTTGAGCTTCTGCGGTAAATGACAGTACGTTGAAACCATGAATAGCCAACACGGTGTTGGACTTCCACGCCTTATCACAGCACGTATAGGTCGGCGGCTTGCTCACTCTGTACAAGACAGGTGCAGATCTGTGGCAAATCTGGCGACACAGTATGTAAGTAGGCTGTTTAGGGTTTTTTTATTGGTAACGCCACGTAGCGCTCTATATGAAAATCACTGACTGTGCTGTGTGCAGTCTGAGGTTGGTTTGCATTGTAGATCGCTATTGTAGTGTTGGGCAGTTGGGTGTTAACAGCGCGCAGCATTGCGCAGTTGGAGGTGAGCCGCCAGCAGTGGTGTATGTGGAGAGAGAAATGGCGGAGTGTTGAGAGCGGATGATCTGGACGTGTGTCCATCAGAGACAGTAAATTTGTAAGACTGGATGTCATGAACTGCCATATATATTATGAATTTGGAACACTATTAAGGTGAATACATTGTTTGTTCTCTATCAAAATGTTTCATTTACTAACTATGCCTGTCAGTACTTAGTGCCTTCAGTAGTTTGAATCTTTTATTTAATTTGCAGTATTGCTGCTGTATTGCAGTAGTTCGAGTAACAAAGATTTTTGTGAGGTAAGTGATTTGTGAAAGGTATAGGTTAATGTTAGTCAGGGCCATTATTTGTAGGGATTATCGAAAGTCAGACTGCGTTGCGCTAAAAGTATTGTGTGTCAATTTAGTGTTGATCAGAATAGGTAAAGAGCGAAATGTCTGAGTACGTTCAGTTCTGCTCAGCTGTTTGAAAATCAAATAATGTAAGAGGTTTATCTGCATAGTAATCATTAATTTTTCTAAGGGGACGTTTCGTATGTCGACCCTTAGTCTTCTGATTTTTTCTTGTAGTTTCTGTAATTACTGTAGCTATTGTTTATTGATAGCGCGTAATTAGAGAGAGAATTTCCTTTGTAGTTGTAGTCTTTCATTGTTCTACAGTAAAACAGTTATGACATGCATGTAGATTTGCACCAAGTATTTCGCAGCTGCGCTTGCAATTAACTAGATATTATTTACAGTGCTATGTTAATGTGTTTTCTTATTTTGCTCTTCTAATTGGGCTTTTCTGTGTTATCGTGTGAAATATTGTGACAATAATGGTGTGTGAAAAATGTATCATTAGGCTCCAAAGTAAACTGAGAAATTATAGTGACCACTGTGTAATAAATTAACAGACATTCAAAGTGGTAATTTGGTAATTGTGTATAGGGAAATGGAGCAGGCGGCAAATAATGGCATAGACAGTGAAACAATTAGTGAATACGGAAGCACTATCGATCGATCGGTCGGCAACAGCTCGCTCCAGGAATCCGACATGACAGGAGATAATCTTGCAAATACTGTAGATTCAGGTTTTGGGTCCTCACCGTTTTCTCAAATAAGTCAAGACGCATTGTCTGATTGTCAAAATGTGAATATTGGCGGTGCAAATGCACTGCTGAAAATGATAGAGGAACAGATTCCAGACACAAATACATTATTATTGCAATTAAAGCAACAAATGAAACAAAATCAGAGACAAACACAGAAGAGTTAGACACAATGGAACAAAATCTTCAAATGTTAGACACCACGCTTGAACAAACACGTGAAGATTTAGCTACTGAGTTACATAACATCGAATCGAAATGTCAAAAAATCTGTAATGACGTAAAAACACAAATTTGTGAGCATTTTCAACCATTTTTTTTTGCAGCATGAAAATGCATTACAGAATCACGAAGCAGACATAAAAGAACTGAAAACTATTTTTCATGAAAATCACAAGACCTTGCGGGCTAAAATCGTCTCAGTTGCATCTACCGATTCAGTTACACTACTTGCAAAAACTGAGCAAAACTTAAAGGACACAGTAGATACTCTGAAAATTGGTTCAGAAAGACACATTGAGGAAATTAGCTCATTATCAGAGAAAGTAGTCGAACTTTCTGATCAGCTAAATAATTTATCTACGAAGATAGATGATAATCTGAATGGCACAAGACAGGTAGTCTTTAATGATACAGTAGAGTACGAAAAAATTAGGAAATTCAAACAAAATCAGAATCAAATTAATTGGCAACACCAAAGAGAAATCCGGGAAGTACTTTTATGTATGTACTTATATGATAATCACTGTAACACTGATGTATATGTTATTTGGATATTTTTGAAAAGCCCGTATTACTACAAATGTTGTCTGTATTGTTATGTTCTTTAATGATGTATTTTGTACCTTTGTTATTGTATTCTCAATTAAGTTACATTTCACTGCACACGTTTCTGTTGATCATAATATATGCACAATATGTGAGAAGTTGGGACTGTTAGTGTTTGCACGTGTGTTGATAATTCAGCAAGGGACTGGTTAACAGCATTGTTGGTTCTAAGGACAATTCCAAAAACTTTACGTGTGCGCAAGAGGTGGTTTACGGACTTGCTATTGCTGGTTCTAAGGACAATTCCAATAACTTTGTGAGTGCACAAATGGTGGTTTATGGACTTGCTATATTGTCCACAAGACTCTTCGATAGGGATTGTGGACCTGCACAGTCGCAACAGATGGCTGCTGGCCGTCTCTACAAGGACTAAAGTGGTTCTGCATCTTTGATGGCCTTCCAATACCATTATTTCTACAAGGACTGCAGTGGGTCTGCACCTCTGGTGGCCCACCAATACCACAATCTCTACCAGGACTACAATGGGTCTGCTCTGTGATGACCTACCTACCAATATTCTTCAAAACTTCGACTGACTCTGCTGTGGGTTTGCTCTGTTGTGGCCCATTACCTCTCTGCATGTCAAGAGTCAGCACTGTCTCTCCGCTGGAAGGACAACACTACTTCTTCAAGACTGCATGGAAATGCACTACTTCTGTGTGCATTTTCATTTACTGCTCAGACTTTGAGAAAAACACTGCAATTTTACTGTGATGAATGATCAGGCCTGTCTTTACGGACTGTGAGAATATTTTAGCTTTTGACCAACATTGTATCTATAAGTGTGTGCATTTGATTTCTTTGTTATTGTAATTGTGAAATATTTTAACAAATATGTACTGACCAATGCTCAAAACAATTTGTAAAATTTTTTTGTGCGGAGGATGGGGGCAATGTAAGTAGGCTGATAGGCTTTTTAAATTGGTAACGCCACGTAGCGCTCTATATGAAAATCACTGGTTGTGCTGCGTGCAGTCTGTGGCTGGTTTGCATTGTTGTTCGCTATTGTAGTGTTGGGCAGTTGGGTGTTAACAGCGCGTAGAGTTGCGCAGTTGGAGGTGAGCCGCCAGCAATGGTGGATGTGAGGAGAGAAATGGCAGAGTGTTGAGAGCGGATGATCTGGACGTATGTCCATCAGAGACAGTAAATTTGTAAGACTGGATGTCATGAACTTCTATATTTGGAACACTATGAAGGTAAATACATTGTTTGTTCTCTATCAAAATGTTTCATCTACTAACTATGCCTGTCAGTAGTTAGTGCCTTCAGTAGTTTGAATCTTTTATTTAGCTGGCAGTAGTGGCGCTCGCTGTATTGCAGTAGTTCGAGTAACGAAGATTTTTGTGAGGTAAGTGACTTGTGAAAGGTATAGGATAATGTTAGTCAGGGCCATTATTTGTAGGGATTATTGAAAGTCAGATTGCGTTACGCTAAAAATATTGTGTGTCACTTTAGTGTTGATCAGAATAGATAAAGAGCGAAATGTCTGAGTATGTTCAGTTCCGCTCAGCTGTTTGAAAATCAAATAATGTAAGAGGTCTATCTGCACAGTAATTCATTAAGTTTTCTAAGGGGACGTTTCAAGTACAATACTGGTACAGGAAGATGTTTTTCAAAAACACCGTTCAGAGTACGTTGTTGGACACGGGACCTGCAGCAGAAGAACGCTACGTGTTGACCCAGTGACATCGTCAGTTACAATTGCAGCGGGCACGCGATCATCGAGATCGGATCGTGTATCAGTGGAAATATATCGCCTGGTTGGATGAACCACGTTTCTTGTGGCAGCAGGTGGATGGTCGTTCTCGGATATACCTTCATCCTGGCGAATGTCTGCTTGAAAGAAGCACCACACCACGGGTACAGACTGTTGGCGCGCTATTATACTAAGGAAGATGTTCATCTGAGATACCTTAAGAATTGTAGTAGCACTTGAAGGTCTCGTGACCAGTGTGGACTCACTGTTGACTAGGTGAACATTGCAGACCATCTGCGTCCCTTCAAGCTTGATATCTTTCCCGTCAGTGATGAGATATTCAAGCAGGTTAGTTGTCCATGTCACTAAGGCCAGGCTCGTGCTACAGTGATTTGGGAAGCATGTTAGTGGACACACGTTGATGTCTTGCCCATTAAATTCACCTGGCCAAAAACCGATTTAACACAAGCACTCGAGCGCCAGCTCGTTGGCAACAATCCACCGGCCCGTAAAAATATATTGACAAATATCTCTTGTGACCTACCAAGGACTTCTCAAATTTCTGCCACGCAGAATCACCGCAACTTTGCTTTTCAGAGATTCGTAACACGCCATTAAACAGGAGGCCATAATGTTTTGGCTCGTCAACGTTTACTAATAAAGTAGTTGACAACAGAAAAGGGGAGATTTGAAAAAAAGAAAAACGTATACTTCTAATCGAAAATGGCAACACGACACAGAAAATTTCAATACACTGGAACACTTACAGACAAACTGAGATTACATCTAGCTTTTGCCAGTACATGTGGGACAGACGAGCAGAGTTTTTAACACGAGATATTGGGGACACCTGAGACCACCACAGATCACATTTGCTGGACACTTTGTAACCCACAGTTACTGCTAAACTAAAATTAACACAGATCTAAATATACTAATATCCACTCACCTCCTATATAAAAAGCTGCTTCTGATAGGGAAGTTAATGTCGAAAGGAAATGAGATTATATTGTATTATATTGCCCGGGGCTATGGCACACTGTTTAACACGTTGGACTAACTATACAAATACGAAAAGTAAAAAAAAAAAATGAACAAGAATATAAAACGCGATGGACACCAATGACACATTCACACACACACACACACACACACACACACACACACACACAGAGGGAGAGAGAGAGAGGGGGGAGGGGGGAGGGCGGGAGGGAGGGAGAGAAAGTAAACAAAGGTCATATTAAGTCAGAGCTGCAACATGCGGTCGTACATTATCCTGCTGATTGTAGGGTTTTGCAATGATGGAATGAAGGGTAGAGCCACGGGTCGTAACACATATGAAATGTAGCGTCCACTGTTCAAAGTGCCGTCAATGCGAACAAGAGGTGACCGAGACGTGTAAACAATGGCACCCCATACCATCACGCCGGGTGATACGGCAGTATGGCGATGACGAATACACGCTTCTAATGTGCGTTCACCGCGATGACGCCAAACACGGATGCGACCATCATGATGCTGTAAACAGAACCTGGATTCATCCGAATAAAGGACGTTTTGACAATCGTGCACCCAGGTTCGTCGTTGAGTACACCATAGCAGGCGCTCCTGTCTGTGATGCAGCGTCAAGTGTAACAGCAGCCATAGTCTCCGAGCTGATAATCCATGCTGCTGCAGACGTCGTCGAACTGTTCGTGCAGTTCTTTGTAGTCTGGCAAACGTCCCCATCTGTTGACTCAGTGATCGAGACGTGGCTGCACGATGTTACAGCCATGCGGATAAGATGCCTGTCATCTCGACTGCTAGTGATACGAGGCCGTCGGGATCCATCACGTTCCGTATTACCCTCCTGAACCCACCGATTCCATATTCTGCTAACTCTCATTGGATCTTGACCAACGCGAGCAACAACGTCGCGATACGATAAACAGCAATCGCGATAGGCTACAATCCGACCTTTATCAAAGTCGGAAACGTTATGTTACGCATTTCTCTGCCTTACACGAGGCATCACAACAACGATTCACCAGGCAACCTCGGTCAACTGCTGTTTGTGTATGAGAAATCGGTTGAAAACTTCCCACATGTCAGCACGTTGTAGGTGTCGCCACTGGCGCCAATATTGTGTGAATGCTCTGAAAAGCTAATCATTTGCATGTCACGGCATTTTCTTCCTGCCGGTTAAATTTCGCGTCAGAATCACGTCATCTTCGTGGTGTAGCAATGTTAATGGTCAATAGTGTATTTTCGCCACGATATTTATTACTCAAAATGTATTTACATTTTACGTGTTTGTATAAAAGTAACAATGACCATTTCCCCTGTACTTACTCGTTACACTTGTACATCCTTCTTTCCAACCAGATTTCCTCGTTTCGAATTCGCTATATGAGAAAAAACTGTTTAGTGTACCTACAAATTCTTTTAGTATCTGCCACAATCATTATTACTATTGTCATTATTATTGTTTCTATTAACACTAATAGCGGCAGCAGCAATAGTACAAGTACTGCCAGTGTTAACTTTTTTACTTCATGGTCAGCATAACTTACACTGTCACTACATGAATTCGTATCATTTTAATACTACTTGTCACACTAAAACTGTTGTTTCTTAACAACGATAGGGCCCCATGACCCTAACTAGCTAAATATTGAAAAAAGATCGTGTTTGTGTAGGAGATGGACCTCAGTTCGTAATATCTCGTAAACAGCCTAACACACAGTCCCTGGCAGCATCGACGCATAATAAGGGGAAAGAAAGCTTATATTTTATAACAAAGTCTCAGTTATTGGTAAAGTTACAGAATAATGACGGATTAAATAATTAATCCATTTTAGAATTGCAGCAGATACATATTTCAGATACCATTTACAGCAGTGGTACACACACCATAGGCAGTGAAAAACTGTAATGTCACTGGTGTACTTACACACCGGTGGAACCCTTTTTTGGACAAGAAACTCCGTGTAACGGACGACGGAACTGCGGCCGCGCATGCGCAGTGCACCAACTGCGTCGCAGGCTGCCAGGAGCTCGCAGGTCCTCCTTTCTGGAAGGCGCTGCGGCGCGGATGGCTGTCGAGAGGTCAGCGACCTCCCGCTGAGAGCGGGATCGATGTCGCCGCGTCCTTGGCGCCCGTCGAGGGTGTCTCCAGGCGTCTCGCCGTGACGTCACGCCGCCGGACGGCTGTAACACCTGGAGCAGACGCTATGGGCGCGTTCTTCTGAGCAGACTGCGCAGCGCTCTCTGGCGCTCCAGCCACTGTCGGGTTTGCTGCTGTGCAGCTGTGAGCAGACCTCTAGGAGATGTCCTGATGGGAACGACGTTCGTATCGTTCTTCGGTTCTCGAACTGGTTTGAACGTCTTAAGATCTCCATTATTTATCAACACTCATGCTCATAAATTAAGGATAATGCTCATACATGGCGAAACAACGCTCTCGTGAGCGGGTTGCGTGTTTAAATCACCTCAGGGTATGACCATGCGGTGCATTTACCTGCGGTCGTCGCACGGTGCCGCTGGCAGCAGTCAACATACGCAGAGGTGTGTTGGTGCATGTCAGAGCACGTTGCACAGAGTAAATGTGCAGACGTTTTCAGACGTGCTAATGATGACTGTGTATTGAAAATGGCTCAAAAAACACATATTGATGATGTTATGAGGGGTAGAATACTAGGGAACAGGAGTCTGGTCAAACGCAGCAGGTCATAGCACGGGCCCTCTGTGTGCCACAAAGTGTGATCTCAAAATTATGGAAACGATTCCAGCAGGCAGGAAAATGGTCCAGACGCTACAGTACGGGACGTTCACAGTGTACAACACCGCAAGAATACCGATATCTCACCAACAGTGCCCGCAGACGGCCACGGAGTACTGCAGGTAGCCTTGCGCGGGACCTTACCACAGCCACTGGAACAGCTGTCTCCAGACACACAGTCTCGAGATGCCCGAACAGATATGGTTTATTCACCTGGAGACCTGCAAGGTGCATTCCACAGACCCCTGGTCGACGTATCGCTGCACATTTTCAAACGCCTATGACATTGTGGTATTCAGACAGTTTTACTTTGCGTACATGCAATGAATATGACAAACTGTCAGAGTTGAATAGAGAGGAGCCTCGTGTAGCTGTAGATGTAGAGAACATGCAGCAGTCCTTAGCAATTAGGAGGCCTAGGTTAGTCGCAAAGTCTAGCAGAAAGAAGAAGTTTCTGCTGCTAGGTAGTTCTCAAGGCAGAGGTGTGGGCTAGCAGTTGCAGGAAGTGTTTGGGAGTGAGTGCCAGGTCACCAGCACTGTGAAGCCTAGTGCAGTGTTGGCTCAGGTGACTGACAGCATAGGGGAGTTGTGTAAGAATTTTACGAAGGGGGTTGAGGTAGTGAAGTGGGTGGAGCAGGGAAGAGTCTCGATAAGGATGGGGAATATGATGTCAGTGGTGATCTGGTTAAGATAGCTACTCAAACTGGTGGTACTAACGTGTATTTCGTGCAACTGTTTCTGCATATAATTGACCTCACCTTAATGCGGCTGTTAGGCGTGTTAACGTAGGACTGGGGGAGGGCGCTAATGGCAGAAGGCATCTCAGTGTTGCCATTTGGGTCTATCAGTAGATCGGGTTTCATTAGGCATGGCCTGCACCTCAGTTGGTATGAGGAAGAGAATGCTGCGTAAGCTTATAGGTGACAGTGTAGTGGGTGGTAGTGGTGGTGGTGTCTCTCATGGAAAAAATCCTGGAGTAGCTGGTGCACCTTTTTTAGACTGAAGTCAGCTTACAGGTATACCTGCTTAAAGGAAGTCCCTGTAACTAAGGGCTCACCTTCCGAGGATGTAATGCTTCGAAGTAGAGAAGGAATTAGCATATTTCATGAAAATAAAAGCAGTATTAGCGATAAAGTTAGTGAACTGCTTATACATGTTAACTATGAAATTATTGGTATATCGGAGCACCACTTAAATAATTTTACAATTCAAAGGCTTGCTTTACCAGGCTACAGATTAGCTGACTGTTTCTCAAGGAGTACCTTGTGGGGTGGGGGAGTGGCTCTGTACGTAAAAAGCAGTATTCCATTTGAGTCCCTAGACATATCACGACACTGCACTGAGCAGATATTTGAATGTTGTGCAGCGGTAGTTGAACTTAGTGAAACTAAACTTCTAATTGTTGTTGTTTATAGGTCCCCTAACTCCGACTTCAGAGCATTTCTGCTCGAACTAGAGAGGGTTCTTGATTCACTTTGTAGGGAGTACCCGAAACTAGTTATATGTGGTGACTTCAATATAAATTTTGTCTTCAATATAAATGGTGCAAGGAAACGGATGTTGGTAGATCTCCTAAATTCATATGATCTGATGCAACTGTGTTTTTTCTAACAGGGTGCATGGAAACAGTAGCACACCCATAGACAACATTTTTATTCGTTCTTCATTACTACATGGGCATTCTTTTAGTAAAAGCGTGAATGGCGTTTCACACCATGATGCACAAATTTTAACACTAAAAGGTTTTTGTACTCAAACCAATGTCATATTTAATTACGAACTTTGTAGGAAAGTTGATATAACAGCAATAGAGATTTTTTTTTAATCTTGTCAAGGAACAAGAGTGACAGGATGGTTATAATGCCAACAACATAGATGATAAATACAATGCTTGCCTTAACACATTTCTCATGCTCTTTGAGGGTTATTCTCTGTTAGAACATTCTAACCAGGGTACTAGCAGTAATGGGCAGCCCAGGTGGCTGACTAGTTGGATAGGGATATCATGTAGAACAAACCGGGAATTATATCAAAATGTTAGAAGCAGTCACAATCAAGCTACAGTAGTCCATGACAAACAGTATTGTAAGATTCTTAAAATGTTATGAGGGAAGCAAAGATTATGTGGCATGCAAATAGATTAGCTAATTAACAGGATAAAATTAAAACTATATGGTAAGTTATGAAGAAGTGTCTGGCCAGCAGCACAAGGTCGTCGAAATAAAGTCAGTTTGCAGTAAAAATATTTCTGTTACTGATAAATCAGATACATGTACAGTATTTAAAAGTCATTTTCTGAGCGTTGCTGGCGAATTAAATAAAAATTTAGTTTCTACCGGAAATCATATTACTTTATTAGAAAATGCCTTTCCGAGATTGATGTCTGAAATACTCCTCTGAGATACAGACAAGAGGGACATTGAGTCAATAATTAAATCACTGAAGACTAAGGACTCTAATGATTGTTATGGAGTGTCTAGCAGAATACTAAAGTACTGTGCTACACATGTTAGCCCTGTATTTAGCCATATTTTTAATTTTTCTTTTAGGAATTGTCAGTTTCGTGAGGGATTAAAGTACTCAGTAGTAAAGCCGCTTTATAAAATGGGAGAAAATTTTAGAGCTATTTCTATGAAATTAGTGCTTGCAAAAGTTATTGAAAAGTATATGTATGTAAGGATAATTGATCATTTTGCATCAGACGATTTACTATCAAATGTACAGTTCGGCTTTGGAAGTAGTTTAACAACTGAAAATGCTATATTCTCCTTTCTCTGTGAGATACTGGATGGCATATGTTTTGATTTAACTAAGGCATTTGATTGTGTTGATCTCAAAATATTGCTCCAGAAGTTGGACCATTACGGAATACGTGGAGTAGCTCAAAATTCGTTCACCTCTTACCTTAGCAACAGGCAGCAAGAGGTCATTATTCACAATGTTGATAACGGCTGTGATGTGGGTCTGAGTGGGCACTGTCAAATGGGGGGGGGGGGGCGGGGGGGGGGGGGTGCCCCAGGGATCAGTGTTAGGGCCACTCCTGTTCCTTATTTATATAAATGATAGGTCCCCTAGTATTACAGGTAACTCTAAAATATTTCTGTTTGCTGATGACACTAGCTTGGTAGTAAAGGAAGCCGTGTGCAGCATTGGCTCGGTTTCAAATAGTGCAGTACATGACCTCAGTTCATGACTTGTAGAAAATAAACTAACGCTAAATCACAGTAAGACTTAGTTATTACAGTTTCTAACACACAATTCAACAAAACCTGGCGTTTCAATTTCACGGAAAGGGCATATTATTAGTTACACTGAACAGTTCAAATTTCTAGGCGTTCATATAGATAGAAAACTGTCGTGGAAAGTGTAGACTTTCACAGCCGGAAATATCATGTCCATTATAATTATCCGGGCTGTTATGCCGTGGTCGGTTGATGAATTTTGTCTTAATTCCCAACGTTTCGTCTCCGACTGCGGGAGACATCTTCAAGGGGGTCAGTAGCGAGCCAGTGGGTGTGTTGGACCTTCTATCGACCTACGGACCCCCTTGAAGATGTCTCCCGCAGTCGGAGACGAAACGTTGGTTATTGACACAAAATTCATCAACCGACCACGGCATAACAGCCCGTATAATTATAATGGACATGTCGTGGAAAGCCCACGTTCAGCATCTTGTTCAAAGACTTAATACTGGCATTTTTACTATTCCAAAAGTATCAGAAGTGAGTGATCGTTCGACACGAAAATTAGTTTACTTTGCTTATTTTCATTAGCTATTGTCGTATGATATTATATTTTGGGGTAACTCTTCCCATTCTAAAAAGATATTTTTGGTTCAGAAACGGGCCGTTCGGAGTATAAGTGGTGTTAGTTCACGAACCTCTTGTCGACCTCTGTTCACGAGTCTGGGTATATTGACATTGGCCTCTCAATATGTACATTCCGTATCGTCGTTTCTTGTTACCCATATTAATTTATTCCCAAGAATAAGCAACTTTCACTCGGTTAATACTCGGCAGAAATCAAACAAGCATTTGGATCGGACTTCCTTAACTCTTGTGCAAAAAGGGGTGCTGTATACTGCTGCATCCATTTTCAATAAGCTGGCACTTGAATTCAATAATATTTGCAGTAATCCACGCGCTTTCAAAGGGAAACTGAAGAGTTTCCTCGTGGGTCTCTCCTTCTATTCTGTCGAGGAGTTCCTTGAAAAAATAAGCTGGTTTTTATTGTATTGCTGATAGCGTTTACTTATGGACTGACTTTTTAAGGTTCAGGAACATTTATTTTTATCTCTTATTACATTTATGTTGTAATTTCATGTATTGACACATTCCATGACCTTGGAGATTTGCTTCTCAACTTGGTACTACGAAACTTGACTAGTAAATAAATAAAAATAACAATCAGGTGTTCTGACAGGCACTGGTGGAAGAATGGAAGGCTACACCCCAGCAGCTGCTCGACCACCTGATGTAGAGTATGACAACCCGTTGTACGGGCTGTGTACGTGTGCATGGTGATCATATCCCATATTTATGTCGGGGTGCTTGAGCAGGACACAGTGGTGTTTTGTAGCACATGTGTTTATGTACGGTGTTCTTAACTTATCACCAATACCTTGGACTTAAAGATCTGTGTCGTGTGTGTTCCCTATGTGCCTATGGCATTAGTGCCAGTTTTGTGTAGTGTCACGTTGTGTGGCACCACGCTCTGAATTTATCCTTAATTTGTGAGCATGATTGTACTTTCCTTGAGAATGCAGAGAATTCATGGAAGATTGCAGGAAAGATCTTTAAACTGCAAGAAATTCATGAACTTCGTAATTTCGCTGACACATTTTCTATAATGAGTCATGGGCTCTCGTATTTTTTAACAGTGTGGTGCAGTGGAATATGTTCTAAAAGCTAAGTTCTTTGTAGGTGATTTTCTATACGAATTTGGCTTGTGTCCCTCTGAAGAAGACCAGGACTAACGGGCCCTTCACCATGTATAAGTTATGTTACGGTTCAAAGTCAAACGCCGGCACGCCACTCGGAAATGGGAGAGCAGAGAGGGTTGTGAAGGATACGTTAGTCAGTTGCACGTTGACCGACACCTCTCCAGGACGACAACGTGACAGCACCGGCCTCCGTGCGAAGAGGACATAAGCGGCCCAGTTCTATAGCAGCATGGAGATGTGGCACCTCAAGACCAGAGACTTAGGAATTTGGTATACTGAGGCCCTTTTCTTGCGACACATCTGTTCAATATGAACTTTTCGTTATAAAATACGATTTGCTTGAATTGTTGTCTAGCTATCCGAGAAGCAGATTTTCTAGACACCCCATCTTTAACAACTAGGCAGGATTCAACAAGTTAAGTATCGAATGCTAGTAGATAAACATGTCATATGTCCGTCTAGAAAGCTTTGGAAGTGATGGTGTAGTGCGAACGGTCAGTGGCTTACATCTTGTTCAGTATATAATAACGATGTTGAATCAGTCAACTCACAGTTAATGTGACTACATGCTTCTCATTTTCGAATATGTTAACACGTAAAAAAAAAAATATTTAGTTTTTTTTTTTACTTTTTAAGGGGTAAGCATTTCTATAGAAAGTGCTTGAGCTGACTAGTATATGTACGAAAGAAGCAAATTCTTGTTTCATTTTCAAAATCTGCTTCGCTGTTTTTCAGGCATTTTATGCTAGAACGTGAGGTATTTGTAAACAACGGTGTACATTTTGGAATTAAAAGTTCCCAGTACGGATCGAAGTTTGAATGCTCTCCTAAGCATATTTTGTCTTACGTTAAACCCCTGAAACATTAGTTCCTTCTAAGGACTACCGTGAAAAAATAATTAATCAAGTGAATGTTAGAAGTGAGAAAGGGACTGGAACCTTGCAGGACAATGATCACACCAAATCTCCAGTGCAAAAGGATGATATACCAACCGAATAGACGTTGAGACCAGAGAGAAAGAATGTGGTTGACTGATTTAGACGAGTCAACTCGTGGTATTAAAAACACAAAACTGAGGCGTACAAGAGCTTATAAGAACAAGCACGTACACTGGATAGACTTAAAATTACTATCACCGATCTATTATCGATATAAACCCGTCCTGGCGATGACAGTGTCACATGGCGAGAAATGACTGTTCGTCACACACAGGCACAATATAAGTGAGCGTGCTGTCCGCGTGTAGAATGGAGAAGGCAACCGATGTATCAGAGTTTGACAGAGGCCAGATAGTGATGGGCCGGAGGTTAGAAACGAGCATTTCGGACACTGTACGACGTGTCGGGTGTTCAAGGAGTGCTGTGGTGAGTGTTTCAAACGTGGCGAAACCAAAGTGAAAACACGTCCAGGCATCTTGGGGTTGGTCAGCCACCCCTCATTACAGATATAGGTAGGCGTAGGCTTCGCAGACTGGTAAAACAAGACCGACGGTGAAATGTGGCTGAACTAACATCATGCTGCATAGAGTAAAAGTGTGTCTGAACACACAGTGCCAAACACTCCTAACGACGGGCCTCCGCAGCCGGCAACCCAGGCATGTCCCAATATTGACAGCGTGCTATCGGCAACTACGACTGAAATGGAAAAGGTGACATCGGCAACTGCGACTGAAATGGACAAGTGAACAGCCCCTGTCTGGGGATACGATGCGCCCACACGCCAGCGCCGTCTGCAGCTCACACGAAACAAAGTACTCAAAATCGTAAGCAATGCTCCACGATACACACGCATCGCGGACCTTCACCGGGAATACCGACTTGAGACTCTCAAGGAGGTAATCCACAAACTCACCACAAGACTATACACAAACTACAGACATTCGCAGAACCCATTTATTCTGAATCTGGGGAACTACGACCACAACCATAGATGGGAACATAAAAGACCAAAAGACATACTTGTAAGGACATAACATCTATGGCCAAGCATAAGCAAACATAACGGTACAGGCGAGCTCCTGCTAATTAGACGCCATTACTGGATATCCAGCTGAAATACACTGCCGAATAACTGGCACCACACAGGGAAGCTGTACCGTACGCTGCATGCAGACAAGCTCCACACATCCCCCACACAGTGAGATGATCTATGGCCGATCTCCCACTACTGTATAACGATCTTGATCGTTCCAGGAATGTAGCAGCTGCAGCAACTGGGACACATCGCCATCGCTTGTCACGGTAATGATCATGATACCTATACTAACAAATCCAACCTTGCATGAACTATCGCAGCTAGTAAGCCACTATTGCTCTTACTACCCATCCCACTGTCGCAGAGGTTTTTTTCCCACGGCACGAGCCATGGCACTTTTTTCCCTCTGCTCTTCAAATTGCTACCCTCAGTCGCGTTTCGTCCACTATCTATCATCTGATGGACCGTGTTAATGCGTAGTCTTACCCAGACGCACGGATAACATCACAGCCCAGCACCCTGTGATCCACTCACTAGATAACTAACATGTTTACGGAGGTGACAGTAGAACTTTTGGTTTGGTCGCCACGTTGGTGCGGGCGTGGAGGGGCCCCATCTCTATCGGCACTGAACGTTGGCGCAGTGAAAGTCGTGGTCTGATGAATCCCAATTCCTTCTTCAAGGGGAACAGCTTGTTGATTCTTCTACTACGGGATGGAGACAAGCTGGCGGCGGCTCCATTATGCTCTGGGAAACATTCACGTGGAAATCCGTGGGTCCAGTGCACCTAGCTCAGGGCACAATGACGGCCAAGGAGTATCGTACACTGCTTGCAGAGCACGTACACCCATTAATGACAAGCATGTTTCCTGACATCAGTGGCATTTTTCACCAAGACAATGGGCCGTGTGACAAGGCCATGTTTCTGATGGTGTGGTTAGAGGAATACAGTGGCGATTTGCAGATCTGAACCCGATCGAACACATCTGGCATGTGCCTGAACGTGGCGTCAGAGCTCATCGCACCCTCCGAGGAATTCATGGAAATTAGGAGAACTGTAAGTGCAGATGTTGAGCCAACTCCGTGCAGCGACCTTCTTGCTTCCATGCCGCGACGCGTCGCCGCGGGGATCCTGGCAAAGGTGGACATCCCGGCTATTATGTGGTTGGTTGTAATGTCCCGGCTGATCAGTGTAGAATGAAGCAGCGCTCATATCGTCGTATGCTGCCAGTGGAAAAGGAATGTACGGTGAGAGCTCCAGTTCCCGACTTCGATCGAGGAAGAGGAGATGAAAGTTCGATCTGAGATGTCGTCCTCGAAGTATTAGCTGAAGGCTTCTGCCGAATCAGGACGAGAGATGGTGTGTTGAATCAGCTTTACGCAAGGTAATAAATATTTCAGAAAGGGACGATACGATACGCGACTACGGCTGTGACTGGGATAACATTTTGTTTCAGGTGCGAGTTCAATTCTTGCCCTTTTAGAATAAGGAAGTTTCAGCAGAGGAAACACAGTTTCGATGTCTGAGTAAACGGGAAGCGTCCAGGAATCCTTCAACTGCAACCGCTAGCACAAATGTCAGTCTCTGAAACGCTTTTCCTTAAAGAAAAATGTGTTGGGCAGCTTTAAATGCCGTGTTTTCGTCCTTGCTGCAATAAATGAACTTTGTACGATATGACTGTTTTCAGTTTCAGCTCATAACAAACAACTTCCGAAATATGACTATATTATATTATTACAACCATCGTTACATTCCTTACCTTCTGTAGGGTTGGTGCATTATCCCTAGTGAATGTGTATTGTTTGGCAAAACTGGAATCAATAATCAACTTTCACTGAAAGGGTCAGTGAGGGTGCACCATCACCATTGATAGTATACCTTCCCAGAAAACTCCACTTGCACTGTAACGTAACAGAACAAGATAAATGAGATAACCTATGTACTATGACGCTGCTCCGCAAAAACTAACTCTCTAATAATTTTCAACAGAACGGTCGGTAACTAACAATATATGTTATTCTTCTTGCACACTATAGTGAAATCAAAATTACTTTCTTGGGGATCAGTTCGTCGGGAATAGGTCACCAAAAGTACGAAAAAGGGCTATTGTCGTCGTCAAATATTTACAAAATTACATGAATGGAATGAAAATAGCATTACTAGTTAGACCATCTTCTCTGAATTCAAACTGGTATGTACAAGTCAGTTTTAATCTCCAAAGTAGAACACTGTTCTAGAGAACACTAAGCTCTACAACCATAGCTGAAATAAATGTAAGATGGATTTCGAAGTAGTAAAGTTTTGGCAAAACGTAGACTCTATTACTTAAACATCAAAAAACTGTTGATTTCTGAAGCCAGTATGTTTTTGGGAGGACCTCTCCCTTCGTAAATCTATTACAGGGTTTCCTACAGTAAATTCCTCTCCTGTTACTATATCACACTTTTTGTTATTATATTATTAGGTAATAAACAACTTTTGGAGCTCAAGTTTCGTAAGGTTAAGTTATTGTTTGGTTCTATTTACGATTATGTCATCTTATTATACCATATGTGCCGCACTACGTCCTATAACATGTCCGGTATTCGGCGTTTTCGAACACATTGTGTTTGAACACTTCCCTTTCACCGTTGTTGGTTGTATGCATATACTATATATATACTATATATATAGTGTTGCCAACTGTCGCTATGTCCATTGTTTGTGTTACGATGTCTTGCTATGTTTGTGTGTGTGTGTGTATGTGTGTGTGTGTGTGTGTGTGTGTGTGTGTAGGCGGGGGGACTCGCTTTGGAAAAACGTATTTCTGAATGGAGTGAAACGCAGATGAAAGTATTTTTTTCAAATGTCTCCGTCCGATGGTGAAATTAAATTAATAATTAGTCAGGTTACGTTTTTCGTATCAGTTTATTATTGTGGTGCACTAACATGATCAATGAGCTGTTGCTTATGTTAATTTGATCATTTATTACCTTCCTGTACATTGCAAGGGCTCACTGTGGATGAAGAACAACTTTTAGTAAAGAAAAGCTTTCATTTGCCATCCAGTCTACTTTAAATTACTCTCTCTGCCCAGAGCAGACTGCATCACACACAGTAAAGCAGATGTACACATACACACACGCAAACACACACACACACACACACACACACACACACACACACACACACACACACACACATAACAATGTAACAATGAAATGTCAAACTGCATACAGATACCACAACACAAACAACAGAAGAGCGAACAGTTGGTAACACTATATTCAGTGGACATACACGACGAATACACCGTGAAAATGAAGTGTTAAACCACAGTGTGATGGAAAATTACGAAAATCTCGTGAATGAAAGGCAACTAAATACGTTCCCAGGGCGACACTTGTGTAATAATGTTACAAAATCGTAAGTAGAACCAAATAGTAAATTAACCTTAAGAAAGTTGCACCTCAAAAGTTTTTTCCTATCTATAAATAAGTGGAATCATATAATGCCGTTATTATTTACATAACATAATCATGTATTACAGGCTACTGAAAATGCTTTGTAAAGAAAAGAAGCGTATGGCTCAAAAGAAACAGCCTTTAATACAGTTACAGAGGCGGAACACATCTCGAAGAGTGTAATATTGTGCTGAGAGTGTCTCTTATCTGAATGTGCCAGTCCTTGGTTTCTCCGATAAATTCAGAACAAAACGATTAAATTTGGTTTTTGCAATAGACAAAGCTTTATTTATGCACATCTCAGGGAAGGTATGGCGGTGAGACAGCATGGCTGCTGCTCGGTGCTCGAGTTTCGCACCCCTCCTGCGATGAGCTGTCGAGTATGCGGCGGGTCTCGAATGGCGAGCGTGGCTGGTCCCGCCCCTTGAGGGCTCCCTGCCCCCCCCCCCCCGCCCCCCGCCCCATTCAACCTCCTTCTCCCCACCCACCGACACACACATCCGGCTTCCGGCGTCTCCCTCACCGCGTCACTGAGCCGCCACGAATGTCCGCCATGCGCGCCTGGCACGTATTCTTGGGTGCTCTCCCTCTGTGTTTCGCCTTTGGCACTCGACTCACAAGGGGACCGGGCGCCTCGTCACCACCCATGTCTTCCGCTTTTATGGAGAATGCAGGGCTTGGCCAGGAATGAAAGTGACATAAGAGGGACCTCCAGAAGGCCGAGCGTTTAGAAAAAAATAGCACTTTTGACGCGGGTCGGGTGAGATATGAGCCATTTACGTACGTTTGCGTAGTTTGTACACATCCGTTGCTGCAGCCGAAAGATTACAGGGTGGTAATGCAGGGTCATGAGGTCGAATCCCTACCTCATACCTTTATCTCTAACTTTAAAGTTTTACGTTACTCACACTGTTAATAAACGAGAATAATGTTCCATATATTTTATGTATCATTATTTTCGTTTGAAGTGTGAAAAAGAATGGCCAGGGAAAATTTGTGATTGGAAATAAATTTTCAGAAAGGGATCATTAGGCGTCCACAAGACTTTTGTGTATAAAATTAGATACCCCTACTCTTTTACAGTTAATGATGGTTCAAATGTCTCTGAGCACTATGGGACTTAACATCTGAGGTCATCAGTCCACTAGAACTTAGAACTAATTAAACCTAACCAACCTAAGGACATCACACACATCCATGCCCGAGGCAGGATTCCAAACTGTGACCGTAGCGGTCACGCGGTTCCAGACTGAAGCGCCTAGAACCGCTCGCCCGCACTAGCCGGCACAGTTGATGATTTAAATGTGCTGGTGTGGTACTCATCAGAAAAATCGGGGAAACAGTAACTTTCTCGGCATCTTTCACAAGTTACAAACGCAACATGTTTACAGTTACTTTGGAGCAAACCGCTCATAACTCACCATTTCGTCCAGTGTTGGCGTGGATAACTGATGGTGTACAATGGCATGTATCTTGATGAACTCTTCTCTGGATGCGATTTCTTCTTCTGTCTCGAAGACATACGAACACTTTCGAAGCTCTGTGACCAAATTCCTTTATTGACGATAAAAATGTACGTAGCAGCGTTGCACTAGCGGGCTGCATTGAGGGGATATCACTTTAATACTGCGTTCGCCTCCGTAGGTGAGTTGTCAACACGACTGACTACAACGCGGGTCACTCGGGTTCAGTTCCCGGATTTACCTGGGATTTTTGCCTTGTGGGTGTACTGGTACGGTGTGCATTCAGCCTCGTGAGGGCAACCGAGGAGCTGCTCGACCGACTAGTAGCAGTTCCAAGGTCAAGAAACCCGACAACTCCCGGTAGGGCGGTGTTCGTGCATCCGGCAACCGATGAAGGTACAAGCAGAGGATGACAAGTCGGTCTGGATTCGCCTGTCTAGGCCCAGAATGCAGAACTTTACCTAACTTACTTTAATACTGCCGTGTGGCAACTCTTCATATTGAACAATCTCGTCTTATAATTGTGGATTTGTTTCTCTTCCCCACGAGTAAAATAACAGAAGAAACATCCTCTCCAGTTAACTTTTTATACTTTTTCATTTTTTTTAATTGTGTAAGGCTGTTGTCAGTTTCCCATATTTTGACGAAGTAATGCAGACATTCCTATACTTTGTCGTGTACTCATTTATCGTTTCCCTGGTACAAAGAGCCAGCACTGTATGGTAGGCTGTACGTAAGCAGCTGGCAATAATTTTCCAGAAAGGGTGATAGCATATTTTGCTGTATACTAGTGACTTACTTTACTTAGATTTCTGATTAATTTCAGTCTACGAAACACAAGAATGGAGATAAAATAATAGTTTTTTCATAAAACGTCTTCTCCATGATACTTGAATTACTGTTCTGTAACCTTTCCACTACGCCAAACGCAGTCTAGAAAATATCATAATATAAATGCGTCGAAGTTTCTACCAATCCGCACCAAAAATGCAAATTTTTTTCGTTGATTTCACTTCCACTGTAGCATCAGACGGATGCGAAGACAGTTCACAAGGCCACACAAACAAGTGCTCGGTCTCTATTGCTCTCGACGCTGCCAAGGCCTCCAGCTCTTCCTTATGTCTTTGGTTCACGTCTCGGGTTTCGTGTATACGGAAATAGTCATCTGGAGCTTCCACTATTACTTTCAGTTCCTACCAAGTCCTGTTGTACCATAAATTTGGAATAACTCGGTGATAACGACCGCCAGGTGCGGTCTTCTTGCCAGCTTGTCAGTCGAAACCTTTTTTAGGGCAATAAAAGGCAAATTTTATATATTTCGACTAAGTAAAATCGAACGCAAACCATTCCCACATTCGTTTTTAAAAATCGTTAATAAGGTTAATTACAGTCAGTGAGTTTCCTGAAATTCGGAGCACTGATAAGCTTCAAATTTACCCTAGGCAAATTACTTTCTAGTGAGACAATGGACTTTCACGTGCAGAGGCCAACTTTAAATGCTCGTCGTAGGACAGATTTTCAAAAAATGGTTCAAATGACTGTAAGCACTATGGGACTTAACATCTGAGGTGATCAGATCCCTAGACTTAGAACTACATAAACCTAACTAACCTAAGGACATCACACATATACATGCTCGATACAGGATTCGAACTTGTGACCGTTGCAGCAGCGCGGTTCCGGACTGAAGCGCCTAAAACCGCTCGGCCACAGGGGCCGGCGATAAATTTTCGTTGGTTTAACTTCCACTGTAGCATCAGACGGATGCGAAGACAGTTCACAAGGCCACACAAACAAGTGCTCAGTCTCTATTGCTCTCGACGCTGCCAAGGCCTCCAACTCTTTCTTTTCGTCTTTGGCTCGCGTCTCGGGTTTCGTGTATACGGAAATGGTCAGATGTTTGTGAATACGGCATGTTAATCTATTCGGAAACTGACAGTTTGATACCGTGGATGTATACAAAATACACGTTCATTCTTTCAAATCCATCTTAAGACGGCTACTCATGTATTGATACCCATTAGCTGATGTTTAAATTATGTTTAGGCTCTTTATTCCCCCTTGTGCTGAAACTTCCTTGGCGTGGCGGTGCTGTCAAAAATCCCCCGTAATTATTTAAGGCCATTTTGACAATTTTTCGACCGTGACTGTCTCAAAAAATATGTAAAGTTTTTTTTTAAATTAACTTTGTCAACTATTGTATTACTCATTTATTTAGCGACATGTTTCGACGGAATACCGCATCTTCAGGCTAAATGGCATTACAAAAACAACTTTATAATAAGGTCATACTGATGTTACATAATCTTTTCGTAAATACTGTGGTCATCCTGTGGAAGAAGGGAGAACTTAGTAAGAGGCGATGTCACTTTGGAAGCTGGACTGATGTTTGCACGAAAATGTTTTGTAACGGTCACTCACTTTGTTCTTCTGGCGTGACACTCTCGCTGTGGTGCACCGAGGTGTTTCCATTTCCGCGGCTCTCTTGGCTTTCTTGGTCACTGTCACTACCATAACAGTAACGTGGAAACACGATCACAAATAGTTATGTAGGACAGTAAACAAGATGACGCTCGAAATACTGCTAAAGGTGTGATTAGGGGCTTGAATATTGGTCGGGCAAGTGGCTCTAATGTTCCGGTAGTTTCAACATAGCTTGCACTTCGATAGAAAGATTCCTTCTGGAATGCACTCCAGTGTTAACCCCGAATTACCAAATATCGCAAACAAATATTTCAAGAGAATCTTTTATTCAGTTAACCCTTTTACTGTCAATGTTTCTCTCGGAGCAAACAACATTAATATACGATTCTAATACTTAATGTCATAGTTTGAAGTAAGAATATGGAAAATACTCACCTTCGTCTCGTTGTCCAATGCTTGGGGAGGTGGGACACTAGGGCTATTCGTGAGTACCTACGGGGTTTCAGAAGACGACTACAGAAAAACTGAAAGACATACAGATAATCCACATTTATCAATAGAGGGACCACCTCACCAAGTTTTTAGCTGACGTTAGAAGTTCTCAGCAGGAACTCCGTTTGTGACGTAAATACTTGCGTGCAGCCCGCTTTGCAAATCTGTTGATTGGGTTGTCTACCGGTAGGCGCCCACTTACTTGTTGCGAAAAAACATATCGGATGGTTTGTCTACATGTATTGAAACACCTACCCCTTACTGCATCCATGCCACAGCGCGTATTATCAATGTACACGATGGAGATGATCTGTTCTATTTCTTTATGTGCTACAGTTTTCAGGCGGTCTGCTTATGAAACACAATGGGTACTTACCAATAATCCCGTATGTGTGCCTCAGGTATGTTGTCGAGGGTTCACTAATATTTCCCAGTAGTAATAACGTGAATGTATTTTCGTTTATGATGCGTATTTTCAGAAAAGCACTTCGATGGTATTTACGATTACATATATTAGAGGTTTCGATACATTATCCCAAAAGAGATCTCTTTCTTCTTTAGATGTAAGTTAGAGAGTCTCTTGCGAGAATCGCAATGATCATCCTAGTTGTCATACGGCGTGAAACGTCCCCTTAGAAATATTATACATGGCTGTGTTTGAACTGACACAAAATATTTTTAGCGCAACGCAATCTGACTTTCAAAAATCCCTACAAAAGGATGGCCCTGACTAACATTAACCTATACTTTCACAAATCACTTACCTCACAAAAATCTTCGTTACTCGAACTACTGCAATACAGCGAGCGCCACTACTGCCAGCCAGCTAAATAAAAGATTCGAACTACTGAAGGCACTAACTACTGATAGGCATAGTTATCAAATGAAAGATTTCGATAGAGAACAAACAATGTACAGGGTGTTTCAAAAATGACCGGTATATTTGAAACGGCAATAAAAAACTAAACGAGCAGCGATAGAGATACACC
The DNA here is from genome assembly GCF_023897955.1 of Schistocerca gregaria. Classification (NCBI taxonomy): domain Eukaryota; kingdom Metazoa; phylum Arthropoda; class Insecta; order Orthoptera; family Acrididae; genus Schistocerca; species Schistocerca gregaria. Next base: position 342,776,591 of record NC_064926.1, on the reverse strand, counting down.
GCTTGTTGCAATATGCTTGGGACAACAGTACAGTTTCAGGCGGACAAACTTTAGAAATTACAGTACTTACAATTTTCAACAACAGATGGCGCTGCAAGTGATGTGAAAGATATATAAGACAACGCAGTCTGTGGGTGCGCCATTCTGTACGTCGTCTTTCTGCTGTAAGCGTGAGCTGTTCACAACGTGCAAGTGTGCTGTGGACAACATGGTTTATTCCTTAGAACAGAGGATTTTTCTGGTGTTGGAATTCCACCGCCTAGAACACAGTGTTGTTGCAACAAGACGAAGTTTTCAACGGAGGTTTAATGTAACCAAAGGACCGAAAAGCGATACAATAAAGGATCTGTTTGAAAAATTTCAACGGACTGGGAACGTGATGGATGAACGTGCTGGAAAGGTAGGGCGACCGCGTGCAGCTACCACAGAGGGCAATGCGCAGCTAGTGCAGCAGGTGATCCAACAGCAGCCTCGGGTTTCCGTTCGCCGTGTTGCAGCTGCGGTCCAAATGACGCCAACGTCCACGTATCGTCTCATGCGCCACAGTTTACACCTCTATCCATATAAAATTCAAACGCTGCAACCCCTCAGCGCCGCTACCATTGCTGCACGAGAGACATTCGCTAACGATATAGTGCACAGGATTGATGACGGCGATATGCATATGGGCAGCATTTGGTTTACTGACGAAGCTTATTTTTACCTGGACGGCTTCGTCAATAAACAGAACTGGCGCATATGGGGAACCGAAAAGTCCCATCGTCCCTGCATCCTCAAAAAGTACTGGTCTGGGCCGCCATTTCTTCTAAAGGAATCATTGGCCCATTTTTCAGAACCGAAACGATTACTGCATCACGCTATCTGGACATTCTTCGTGAATTTGTGGCGGTACAAACTGACTTAGACGACACTGCGAACACCTCGTGGTTTATGCAAGATGGTGCCCGGCCACATCGCACGGCCGACGTCTTTAATTTCCTGAATGAATATTTCGATGATCGTGTGATTGCTTTGGGCTATCCGAAACATACAGGAGATGGCGTGGATTGGCCTCCCTATTCGCCAGACATGAACCCCTGTGACTTCTTTCTGTGGGGACACTTGAAAGACCAATTATACCGCCAGAATCCAGAAACAATTGAACAGCTGAAGCAGCACATCTCATCTGCATGTGAAGCCATTCCGCCAGACACGTTGTCAAAGGTTTCGGGTAATTTCATTCAGAGACTACTCCATATTATTGCTACGCATGGTGGATATGTGGAAAATATCGTACTATAGAGTTTCCCAGACCGCAGCGCCATCTGTTGTTGACAATTGTAACTACTGTAATTTCGAAAGTTTGTCTGCCTGAAAATGTACTGTTGTCCCAATCATATTGCAACAAAAGGTGTATTTCTATCACTGCTCGTTTAGTTTGTATTGCCGTTTCAAATATGCCGGTCATTTTTGAAACACCCTGTATTTACCTTACTAGTGTTCAAAAGTCATATGACATCCAGTCTTACAAATTTCAAAAATCCGCCATTTCTCTCCCCACATCCACCACTGTTGGCGGCTCACCTCCAACAGCGCAACACTACGCGCTGTTAACCTCCAGCTACCCAACACTACAATGGCGAGTATTACAACAATGCCAACCAGCCACAGACTGCACACAGCAGAGCCAGTGATTTTCATACAGAGAACCTAAACAGTCTACTTACAGGTATAAAACAGTTTTTGCACAAAGCAGTTTGACACGTGGTACATAATAAAAGATTTGTTGAAAACAACACAACCTACAGTCGCAGTCTGTAGTTGTAAGAATTCTGCCCAACCATTAGCAGACTTCCCTTTACTAGCGGGACATTGATACGTAACAATAACACGCCTCTGTCGTAGGGCACGTCTCAATTGTAGTGAAGGGATTAACAAACAAAAATTATTAGAGAAATCTGAAAAACTGGGACAGGGTACTGGAAAGGTCCGCAGAAGAAACAAAGCTACTGTATTGAGCCAAGAGACGTAACACCTCCTGCAACCTACGTGTGAGATGAAAGAGAATGTGTCGAGCAGTATCAGATGACACACCGTCACGAAGGCTGCTCTTCGTCCTCTACATCGGACGGTCTCCGGCGCCGGAGCCGAGTTCTGAGCCGGATTCCTGTGGGTGGGGGGCTCACAGTGCCGTGGGGTGGCCGGCGGCGACCGCAAGTGCTGCTAACGACGTTTGCCCCGCCTTGCCGCGTGGGCCCAAATCCAATCCCCAGGGAGCTACCGGCACCGCCGGCGGGCTGTACGCGGGATCAGCCATTGCTGCAGCGCCACGCTTGGTCCCAGGCCCCAGGGAGGCAGGCACACCGATGGCTACAGCGAGATACCGTGGCGCGCTGCAAAGTTGCTAATAAACAGAGGAACGATGTTGGTCTAGGCTAGTGAAATGAACCAGAATCGGCGTGGATGTACGTTGGGACCATCCACAAAACTATAAAAATGGATGAGCGTATGTATGCCTGCATGTATGTTCAACATCTCTTCCGGAAACACTGGACCAATTTCAACAAAATTTGGTACAGATATCATTTACTGACTGGAAAGAACCACTGGGAATAAGAATACCCACCTAACACAGAAGTGTGGGTGAAACGGCAGTGTTGCCCACGACACGACAATATCCATATTTTAGGCGTCCAGTATTTGAGAATGAGACTTGCAACAAACTTTAGAAATAACTTAGAACCTTTACAAAACTTTTTTCTTGCTAAAGGAGCCATAGAATGATGAAAGGAAAATTTTTTTATCGCGTACTACATTTTCGCTTTACATACTGTGAAACTGCCACTAAGCACGACGTTTTAATTTATTACTTGTAACTGTATCCGTGACACATTTTGCAGGCAGTATTCGCCTAGAGCGCCAACGGCCTTGCCGCAGTGGTAACACCGGTTCCCATCAGATCACCGAATTGAAGCGCTGTCGGGCTGGGCCAGCACTTGGATGGGTGACCATCCGGTCTGTCGGGCGCTGTTGGCAAGTGGGGTGCACTTAGCCCTTGTGAGGCAACCTGAGGAGCTACTTGGTTGAGACGTAGTGGCTCCGATCTCGGAAACTGACATACGGCCGGGAGAGCGGTGTGCTGACCACATGCCCTCCATATCCGCATCCAGTGATGCCTAAGGTCTGAGGATGACACGGCGGCCGGTCAGTACCGTTGGGCCTTCATGGCCTGTTCGGGAGGAGTTTTACTTTTTATTCGCCTATAGCACTTAATATACCAGGAAAATTACGTCATAGTACGACACTTAGTTAAGGAAATATGACGTCAAATACTGAGATGCATGGAAAACCGTCTCATCATACATGACGTTTTAAATTATTATTTCTTTGGTACTAACTCTATTCGCAACATATTTCGCAGCCAGTATCTACATATTCCTCTGAATGCACCTACACTAATACATCATTGTACGACACATGTTCAAGAGATATGACGTCATAAGCACTCAGAGAGAAAGGAGAGAGAAGGGAAGAGGAGATGTACAAACAACAAAAGGGAAAGATGAGACAGGCACATAGGTGAGGAGGACGAAATGGACATAGAAGGAGAAGGGGGAGATGAACAGGGAGAGAGGAAGGATGAGATATATAGAGAGGGAGGAGGAGATGGACATATGAGGAAGAAGCAGACAGACAGAAAAAGGAGGAGCATGTTGACAGAGAGGAGGGAGGAGGTGATGGACAGAGAGTACGGAGTGGAAGATGTGGACAGATCGAGGTGGGGGGGGGGGGGGAGATGGGGAAAGAGATCGGAAAAGATGATGGACTAACTCAAGTTTGGAATATTTACGTATCTGGGCTTTCAGGGTACTCAGCCAGTATGGAAAAAAAAATTGCCGGTGGCAGAATTCGGCGTTCATCACACGCTTTCGAGAGATTCTTGATATCACAAAGCTCGTTCCATTAATATCAACTGACAGCTACGTTCTCTTGGAACTAAGCTGGAGAAAATTGCTTATTTTTCTCTTCCACCTGAAAGATGATGAGTTTGCGCATATTTTTCCCTTCTTGATGTACTAGAGACTTCTGACAGCTTTAATGTCATTCATGAGCCTCTTTTACGGTGGTCCTCTCGCATTCTTCCATGACCCCTCGATCAGAACAGTAAACTGGGATGAATGGTTCAAATGGCTCTGAGCACTATGCTCAGTCATCAGTCGCCTAGAACTTAGAACTAATTAAACCCAATTAACCTGAGGACATCACACACATCCATGCCCGAGGCAGGATTCGAACCTGCGACCGTACCGGTCGCCCGGTTCCAGACTGTAGCGCCTAGAACCGCACGGCCACTCCGGCCGGCCTGGGTTGAATGTCTGACTTGGTGACTAACCATATTTTCCGGTTAATGGTTACTGTTTTGAGTAGCTTCTGGTCCCTCCTGATCTTCTCAGCAATTTTCCGTTTTATCTGCTACCTATTTGTAGTCTCCTTGCTACCTATTTGTAGTTTCCTGCGCGTCCCCTCGTCAGTTCCGACAGAGAGGAAAACGTTGACTGATGAGAGTAGGATTCTGTTCTAAATGAGTGAATTTTTTGCTTGTGATGTTATACCTATAACTTCCATTCTACTTTTACTCTTCACTATGATAAAACACCACAGCTACGCAAAAGACACCAGTTGTGCCACTGCTTTGGCTTCACGGTGCACCACAGCCCGGTTTTTCCATCTCTTGCGAAACTACCATTTTATTTTTGATTCTGCTGAACCACGTCTCGCACTTCCATGCTAAGATGCGATTTATCTCGTGAATTGCCTTTCTTACATCGACTTCATTTCCATCTCACAAGACAATATCGTCTGCAAATAGGATAATTATGAAGCGTTCTCTTTTTTCTGTTAATCGAAGTAGTACTAGTTTCTGAGAATTATTTTGTTTCTGATGCAAATATAAAATAGATAAAACAAGAGAGAAGCAACATACCTGCCACATTTCTTGTAATACCTTAACTAGCCTTCCACACTACCCTACTTTTCTTTTTCATGTTTCAAATATCTCTAACTTATACTCCAGTCAAAACTTCACAAATATGTTCTGCATTGCATGCTCACTTATTACACCAGTTGATCTCTCTTGCAGAAAATTTGGAATCTTTTCTCTTATTTAAGTGAAATGGTGGACCCTATGTTATAAAATACATTGCACAAATCTCCTTCACGATTAAGAATGCTTACAATGACGAAGAATATTAGTGCTTATTTTGCGGCATATAGTTCACTTTCAAGCCTAAATAAGCAAAGGTTTGTGAAGTCTGGATTGGAGCATGTGATATCATGACATATTGAAGAAAGTACGAACAGGGAAACGAAGGATCAGTAAACATATGAAAAGCGGAACTATTTAATCATTATGAAAACATAGTGTCGAGTTTGTAAAACATTACCAAAAATAATGTTAGGTTGACAGAACCTGCAGAAAAGCGACTTCTTCAGTAATCGAGCGAATAGTTAGTTGTTTAAGTAAACTACAACTCATTGTCGAAGTATGAAGAGCCGATGGGTAACACAGGGTGAAAAAAGGTTGAAGAGTCATAGTAAAGGTTGAAGGACTATGACAAAAAACTCTACACAAACCTGATAATAACTAAAACGTGGAAGATCCGGACTTCTGAGGGTATTTGCTTCAACATGGACGGACAAAATATTAAGATTGGAGTGGGAGTGTTTCATAAGATATTGCACCAATAAGCTGTCCACCACAACTTAAATATGAAGGATTTGAACATCATAGCACATTTTCCGTGGTTGAAAGTCATCTCTCAAATGACGATTGGTGCCACGTGCATCACGAAGAGACTGGTGGTGTCGCAGACATTATACTGTTCCGCAGGCTACCCAGCTGATCCGGCAGCTATTGGGTAACATGCTGAGGGTAGGGAACGAGAGTTCATCAGGAAACTAGAGAAAGCTGTATCCATAGCGACCTATAGAACCATACTGACACTGCTGATAACTTCATCCGTGTGGAACACAATTGGGTAGCGTTGTTTTTTTATACCATCACCTGCTATTGGCGATTTATCCATATTCCACAAACTCTTAATAGATATGTCGAGAGTAGGTACATTGCTTGCCCGTGGATTTTCATTTTTCGGATATAAATAGAATTTTCAGTTTTCAAACTTACCATGAACATTGACCATGCTGACGTGGGATAGGTTGCGAGGCTCAACGATGCAGATAGCACAATGTCAAAATACACAGTGTTTCCTGAAGAGAGGCAACAACCTATCCTACAGCGACAACGTCTGGTTGGTAGCCTGATCTGGCCTTGAAAACGTTCACCAAAAAGGCCTTACTATGCTAATACTGCAGTCGGCTGGGAGCCTTGGGGAATCAAAGTTGCTCCCTTTTTTCGAGAGCATGCAGCTGTACATTATGGCTTAATGAAAATTGCATAAATTTGGGTAAAATATTCCGGAGGTAAAACAGTCCGCTACTCGGACCTACGGGCGGGGAGTACTCAGGATAACGCCGTTATCAGGAAAAGCAAAACACATTACACATGTAATTCTAGGGGTAATGTAGGAATAGGCCTAAAATGAGTAAGCTATTATGAACATAGTGCACACATTATTGCAACTAAGATAGACACAAAGCCAACATTCACGACAGTAATACAAGATCGTGTGTAGTCTAGCTCCACAGATGATGAAGAGACTGAAAGAACGTATGAAAAGGTAAAGAAAGCTATTCATACAGTTAAGGCAGACATTAATTTAATTGTGACAGGTGACCATTATTCGGTAATAGGAAAGGAATAGAGGGAACAGAAGTAGAACATGTGCTGGGGGAACATAGTGAAAGCGTGAGTCGCCTGGTAAGATTTTACACAGAGAATAAACTTTGTATAAGAATCATGGAAGAAGGCTGAATACATGTAAGACAGATAAGGACAATGGGTAGTTTCCGACTGATTATGTAAGTAAAACAGAGCTCAGAAATAAGATTTTAAACTGTTTGACGTTCCCTGGGTCAGATGTGGACTCTGATCATAATTTACTGGGTATGAACAGAAGCTTAAAAATTAAGAAGTTGCAAGAATTTAGGAATTTAAGGGGACAGAAATTTTGCTTACTGAAAGAAAAAAAAGGTTGATGAGAATTTCAGAGTGAACATTATGCAACATTGGTCTGAAACAGGGGTAAGATACACAACAAATGAAAATTTGGTAGCTTTTGGGATGAAATAGTGAAGGTAGTAGAGGATAATCGCGTGAGAAAACTTAGCTTAGTAGAAATAGCTGGGTAACACACGAGACATAGAATTTATCTGATAAAATGAGAAAATGTATATACAGCCATTCAAGCAGATCAGAGGGAATACTGACGTCGATAAATAAAACTGACAGGAAACGCAAAGAAGCTCAACAGGAATGGCTAGGTAACTGATGAAAGGCTGCAGAAACGCGCATGAGAAGGGGAGAGATGGATGCCTGCAATCGGAGAATTAAAGAGACCTTTCGAGATAAGAGAAGCAACTTTGTGAATATCAAGAGCACATATGGCAAACCAGTTCTCTGAAAGAAAGGAAAGCATGAACAGTGAACGAATAAATCTAAAGTGTTTCCGTATAAAGGAAACAAGCTTGGTAATAATATTTCACAAAGAGGAAGTATTTGAAAATGTGACAGAACGCATACTGCGGGATGATTGTGGGAGAGCACTGAAAGACGTAAGTGGTATTAATGCCCTGTATTAAACGACATTACTTCAGAATTATTAAGATCCCTGTAAGATCCAAACATGACAAAACTATTCCACCTGCTGTGCACGATATTCACTGACGGGAAAAAAGTGCAGTGCCAAGAAGGGTTTGTGCAATGTAAACTAAAGTTGGTGAGCGTGTCTCTACGTCTGAAAGGTGATGTCTGTCATGTCAGCTGCATAATAAAAGCGCTAGTAGCGTCTCCATACAAAGGCAAATCAGTTTTGTCTAAAATACACGCTGTAACGGTCGTGAGCGTTAGGTACTTCGGGAGAGTGGACGTGGTGAGTTGATGTTAAAGTAACAGGCCTACGAGATCCTGGTGTTCCTTTCGCGATGTTGCTCAACCAACTGGCAAGGATGTAGCCTCAGTACATGACTGCTGGCAGCGTTGGTCACGGGAATATGTGCTAGCAAGAAGACCCGGCTCTGGACGACCATGTGCCATTTTGGAGAGTGAAGATCATCGTGTTAGGCGTAGGGATCTGGCAGCTATTGGCTCTGGCAGCTGTTATAAATCGGTTACTTCAATAACAGCTCTGGGCCAGACGCCCTGTAGCGTGCATTACATTGACTAAAAAGCATCACCATGCACCACTTCAGTGGTGCCAAGCGAGAGCATCTGGGGAAGGTGGAGATCTGTGGGGTTGTCTGATGAAAGATGGCTCTGCCTCTGCAAGTGATTGCCGTGTGTTGGTTATAACGAAGCCATTTGAGGGCCTACAAACAACCTGTCTGCATGCTAGATGCACTGGACCTACACTTGGAGTTATAGTTTGGGGTACGATTTCGTGTGGCCACAGTAGTTCGTGGTTATTCCATGCACCCTGACTGCTAATTTGTACTTCAGGATGGTGATACGAACTGTTGTTCTGCTGTTCATGAACATCATTCCAGGAGTGTTTTCCAACAAGATAACGCTCGCCCACGTACCGCTGTTGTAACCCAACAAGCTCCAAAAAGTGTCGACACGTTCTCTTGTGCTGCTGGATAACCAGTTCTGCAATCACGCACAAGTGTGACATCATCGAACGACAACACAGCGTCATACACTAACGGCATTAACTGGCTCAAATGACTCTGAGCACTATGGGACTTAACATCTATGGTCATCAGTCCCCTAGAACTTAGAACTACTTAAACCTAACTAACCTAAGGACATCACACAACACCCCGCCGGGAATCGAACCCGGGAACCCGGGCGTGGGAAGCGAGGACGCTACCGCACGACCACGAGATGCGGGCGACGCCATTAACTGTCCCTGTACCGACCGACCAAGTGCAACTCCATCCCACAAATTTACATCCGGCTCTTGTACAACACAACGCATGCACCTTTACATGTTTGCATTCAACATTCTTATGATTGCACTGGTTACTAATAAACCAGCCTTTCACATGTGCAATTGCTTGTCTCACGGTTACATTAACCTGTGAACTTGCAATAATACTCGCTTAAATATATTACCTAGACAAATGAATTTCCGAAATTCCTTCACTCTACGTTAAATATTTTTCGGTGTCCCAGTTTTTTCCGTCATTGTCTATGACAGGCGAAATACTGTCAGAATTCAAGAAGTATGTTACAGTTCCGTTTCTAAAAGAGGCAGGTGCTGACAGGTGTGGACTATCGAACCATTAATGCAACATATTGTCATTAATTATCTACATTAGAATGAGTAAACTGGTAGAAGCTTTCTTTGCATAATGTCCGTTCTGGAGAACTGTAGAAAACACATGGGGCAACACCAACACTGAAATAAACATTTAAGAAATTTAAGAGTATTTTAGCTGTTTATAAAACTAGAAATATTTTCCTAAAGAAATTTGTAACACTGCATAAAACTGCTTAACCCTAAAGACATTCTATCAGCGAACAAGCTGATATGATGTTGTGCCCATTCGACATCCTCTTCATTTTCCGAATTAATGAATCGTACCCGCAGAGAAAATACTAACTCGGTTTTCTCATTCAGCACCTTATGTAATATGTTTTAAGAACAGCATATTTGTACCATTACCTGTACAATTATATGCTTATTCTCTACCAGTTTTCAGTTACTACAATCATTTTCACACAAGAGAAACGGTGAATGTCGACGGTCCAAACATAGGACTAAAATGTGTGTTTGATCTATTAGTTTACACTGCTTTTCTCCGTGAAAATGATTGCTATGATCGAAACCTGTAGAAAATGAGAATAGAACTGCAGAGCTGATGGCAGACAAATACTTTTTCAAATTGTCTGACATTTGTGGACAGACACCTACGAAAAGCGGTGTAACATGGTTTCTGATATCGGTCCTATCAGCAAGAATAGACAGCACGTGCAAGCAAAAATCCTACCATTGAGAGCTTTACGGACGCCGACCGCTTACTGCCGCGAATTGCAGTGCGCTCCATCCTTGCTATGATAAGGCCTGCTACATTTCTGTGCCGCCATATAAATGGCATTGCCAGTGTAAACAGAGTGTTATATTAGTGTTGATAACCTTACTGTTGTTGGTTTCGTGACTCACAAATTACTTCATAATAAAGCATATCACTCAAAACATGCTGAATGACACCTTTTATTCTTCTGTTTATGAATTAAATTACCCATTGTGTCGATTCGGGACGCCAAATTGCAAAACATTTCCAATTATGAGGCAAAATTTTGCTTCCCACCGCGAGACTGAATGCCACCTGACGGCGCGGTAGCACGTTACAGATAAGTGAAATTATTAGGCTTTTAGGGGTATAAGAGATCATATTGTGATAATTGGACCCTTAATATGTACCCAAATCGGGACGTAAGTTGTTTTTTCTCCCTATCTAACGATCTTCCTGCAAACATATCAGTAACATACGACCTGATGTTTTCCACATGGACAAAACTGTCCCACTAAGTAGACACGCCTGCAATATAGACTCACCATTGTGCATCCATGCATCCACATTTCAACATCTGATCTACTGCCCAGGAGAAAATGTACATGTACTTGGAGATACTAACCAACCCAAAAACATACTAATCCCAATAGATATATATACTGGTCTTTAAATGAAGTAAATACTTCATACACTGTCCTAGGTCACAAAGAAAAAAATCTGCACTTATAACCATAACAGAGTATACAATTGGAGGAGAGACGAAAGTGGAATCATTCTAGCCGTGATATAAGATACAATTGGAAAAATCCACTGATGTGCACTACTTTCAGAAAGGACCGTTTTTCCTGGCCCGGTGCGAGGGAACGAGCAGCTCAGAAACGTTGAAAGAGGTTGGGGGTTTGCATGCCATAGACTTGAGAACGCGTGGAAAGTGGTTGAGTGACGATGAAACGTTGAGCTGAGTAAAATGTGTTGGTGGTAATCTCTTCATCACGCAAAGGGGAGATTGCAGGTTTTCCAGTTCTGTAAACCGAAATACTAGCGACCTGTGTCAAGTCAGACGACAGAGTACAATGCTATTGTGGATACATGTAAGAAGGAGCACATCGTCTGGTGCACATTGTTGAACTTGGGGCTATGTAGTATACGATTCTGCGCTACTACACTGACCCATCAAAATATGGTGAAGTGCTGTTGCAGTTGACACATAATCATCGTGTAGGACTGTGGATGATTGGAAATGTGTTGCCTTTTCTTCCTACACCAGGTTGATGGTCATACGCTATCATACAGGTGAATGGCTGCTTTAACCATGCAGTCCTCTGTGGGCAAAGATATGCTATGGACTTCTGTGGATAAATCTACAGTAATAGTTACTTTTCGGATAATAATACTTTACGGGTAAAAGCATTCTCCGGTGGCATACCATCTTTTGTTCATAGGACAGACTTCCGTACAGACGACAGGTTAATAAGCATCCCTGGGGTAGAGAACCAACTGAAAGATTTGATAGCAAATAAATCATCAAGTCCATATGGAATCCCCGTTCGACTTTACAGAGTACTTTATGGTGCTGGGCCCTTATCTGGCTTGCATTTATCGTGAATCTCTCGCCCAGTAGAAGGACCCAAGCGACTGGAAAAGGCAGATGGACTCCAATGTACAAGATGGGTAAAAGAACGGGCCCCTAAAGTTACAGAATTACAGACCAACTTCGGTTTGCTGCTGCACACAGTTCAATTGTAATCAATTTTTTTGAGACAGAGAAGCTTAGGTCCTCGAATGAGCACGGTTTTAGAAAGTATCGCTTGTCCGAAATTCATCTTGCCCTTTTCTTACACGATAAACTGCGAACTATAGATGAAGGGTAACAGGCAGATTCAATATTTCTACATTTCCGGAAAGCATCTTACATGGTGCCCCATTGCAGGTGTTAACTAAGGTATGAACATTCACAGGTATGTAAGTGGCTCGAAAACTTCTTAAGTAATAGAACCCAGAATGTTCTTCTCGACGGTGAGCGTTCATCAGAGACAAGGGAATAGTCAGAAATGCCCTAGAGAAGTGTGATAGGACGCTATTGTACTCCATAACCATAAATGATTATGTCGATAGGGTGGGCAGCAATCTACGGTTGTTTACTGTAGACATCGAAGCAATTCATAGCGGGCTGCTAGATTTGTTACCACTGGATTCGAACAGCACGTAGGGGTACGGAGATGTTTCGAGAACTGCAATGGGAATTCCTGGAGGGAAGGCGACGTTCTTTTCGAGAAATAATACAGAGAAAATTTAGAGAACCTGCATTTGAAGCTAACTTCCGAACGATTCTACTGCCGACAACATACATTAAAGAAGGACAATGAAGATAAGATTCGAGAATTTTGGGCTCATAAGGAGGCATATACCCAGTCGTATATCCCTCGCTCTATTTACTACTGGACCAGGAAAGGAAACTTTTAGTATTGGTACAGGGTGTCCTCTGTGAAGCACCGTGCGGTGACTTGCAGAGTATCTATTTAGATGTAGAAACGTGTAGGTTATCTACGGGTATACAGGGCTTCTGTAAATGATGCATTCGTTTACAAAGCTCTATATTATTTAAAGTATTACATGTACAAGTATAACATTTATTCCAATCCATTGTAGCGCAGTGGTACAACCACCTTGTATTGCAATTAATGTTAAAACTGTCCTGGGTTGCACAATACTCTTTATTGCCTCAAAAACGTCTCAATACGTCCCGGTAAGACATCATAATGTTGTCTGTTAAACTGATAATGTGATATGCCTACCGTGGTGAAACGCGTTGTTTTTGAACCAATAAAGACCATTATACAACCTATGACTATTTTTAATATTGGTGTACAAATGTTACTGATACATGAATGCAACAGAAATTTCCCCAAATTTTCATTTGCACTTTGAAAATGGTCTACGATGGCCTCTCTGGTTACATGACACACGTCCAGGCGGCAAAGTTCCTTCCATACCATTTGCAGCAGCATCCTGTAAATGAACACAGTGGTGTTCTCGGCATTGGGTACAGGTAAACACGGTCCTCAAGATACCTTATAAATTTCACAGAAGCTCTTCTGCGAACCTTGCAGAACTCTGCAAGATTCGCAGAAGAACTTCTGTGAAGTTAGGAAAGTAGGTGACGAGGTACTGGCAGAATTGAAGCTGTGAGAGAGGGTCGTAAGACGTGCTTGGGTAGCTCAGATGGCAGAGCACTTGCCCGCGAAAGGTAAAGGTCCCGAGTTCGAGTCTCGGTCCGGCACACAGATTTAATCTGCCAGGAAGATTCACAATTGAGTCTTTCACGTACATCAATATTTTCACTGCAGTACTGGAGGCTAAAAGGAAAGCGTAATATGATACCTGCCTCACCTGTCACACTGAGTTATCTGGAACGCAATGACCTGCAATATGTGTCAGAAGCTTGCTAGAAAAGAGGAATTTGTACGGGAAATAATTGTGCAGCAGAACACGACTGATTCACTCATGGTTGGATTCTCACGAAACCCTAAAACAGTTTTCCTACAAAAAGGATAGAAAAAGGAGTATCCATGACTTGACCATTCAGAAACAAGTCTGATGCGGCAGATAAATAAGATATCCCCGAAAACAACTTTCTTTCATTGGTTGAAAGCAGTCCAACAGACTTCGTGAATTTATTTGCCATATCAAGTCAGTTTCCTGTTCAAGCTCTGAGGAAGAGCTTTTGCCTTTTGTTACCCGCAGTTGTACCCCCCTTCCCCTCACTCCCCCCCCCCCCCCCAGTCCAAGTGTAAAACTGAATTACAGGGAAAAAATAATTTAAATAACGCTTTCGGATTTAAAATACGAATTTTATTCAGTAACTGAAAATTCATAGCCTGAAATACAGGTTTGTTATTAAGTACCTAAAATATTTTTTAATTGATTTGGGTAAATGGCTAAACATAATACTACAAATCATACAGTATGAAAGACAAACTCTCAGAGCATTTTTTTAGTGTGATGCTGCCAAGTTAGTTTGGAAAATCGCCCACAGCGGCCTCCCCGACAGTACTTACTAAGCATGGAGGCGAACCAGGCAGCATTTCGTGTATTACAGTGTGTCCTTTGGCCATTGAAAGTGTGAAAAGAGGTTTTGCGAGTTTCTTAAGACAACACCAGTTTACAACAGCATCGAGAAGAGGTAAAAGAAAAGTTCCAGTCTACCGGGCGTGCCAGACCAGAGAGTGTACCGTGCGAATAACAGGATATTAAGAAGTCTCACAAAGTCTACCCAGACAAGATAGTGCAGAATTGAGCATCGCTCAGCCATCATGGCGGACAATTCTTCGTAAGCGATTAAGATTGTATCCGTACAAATTCCTGCTCCCGCAAGCCATCAATCATGATGACAAATTGCTGCGTCTGCAGTATTCCATTGTTATGCAGATTATCTTGAGAATGACGTCTTTGCTCGTAAATTAATCTTCAGCGACGAAGCCACTTTTCATCTTTCGGAGAAGGTCAACAGACGCAAACCACGCAGGTGGTGAACAGAGACTCCACATGCAATTGTCGAACACGACCTGGAATCCGAGAAAGTTGAATTTCTCTGCGTCGAGTCCAACACGACAGGCTATAGAGTCGCCTTCACTGAGAGAACTGACGATGATATCATCTATGTTGACATGCTGCAGTTGTGGCTCATACAAAAAACTTGAAACTGATAGCATGTATTTCATCATTCAACAAGGTGCCATCCCTCCACTTTTCTACATCTGTGCCCAAGATAACCTGAATAAGAAGGTGCGTCATGAGTGGCAACGCGGTCTCTGTATTTGACACCTCATCAAGGATATCGTTTTATTTCTGACTCGAATACTTGCGATACAACATCGCAGCCCTTGTTCGTACCGTTACTCCTGATACACTGCGGCGGGTATGGGTAGAACTGCGATACCGATTAGATCTGCGTATGGTGATAGATGGACACACTGAACATCTATAAACATTGTAAAGATAAGCTGTTAGAATTTGGCTTTCAACTAGTACATAACCGGGCACATTGTTCTTGGCCATACACCTGCACCAATTTTTTGAAATGCGTCGTGGACTTTAAACATGCATATTAAATTTGCATATTTGCCGATTTCCATACATTTAGTTCATTCTGAGTTGATTATCCTCCAGCAGCCTTTGCTCTTATCTCTGAACCCACTGATCTACTTTCATTACAGTGTCTGCTACAGTGCAAAATTAATACATTCGATTTACTTGCAATTACCACCCTTGCACATCAAAAGACTGTAGGCTAGACGGTGGTAAAACAAGACACTATACGAAGAAATTTAGTATTTAAGTGGTTTCTGAAGATGATCTACCAGAAAGCCTTTTTTACAGTAAACTTTTGGAGGAGAAACTGAGATGTAGAGAGTTATTTAGATGTACTTCAAATGTAAATCCAACGACAGAGGGGTGTGGGACGAGTCTGACCGATTTCACTCATGTAGCACTGAAAATATAGAAACACTTGCAAAATATTTTGGTCAGCTTCACTCCACAGCCTCAAATGTTGAAACAATCATGAAAATCTAGGAGAAGATTTACCCCAATAATTAAAGAAATGGGAAAGGTTATTGAAATATTATTAAGCTAATGGAGAATAGTACAGCGGAAATTCTCAAATGGTCTCTAACATAATAAAAAAAAAAGAACTGAAACTAATCCTTGAGAAAACGTGGAAAACAGAAATTCTCTTAGGCGAGTGCAATGTGGCCTTGGTGCATCCGCTACATAAGAAAGGCAATAAACAAGATGTTAACATCACTAGATGAATTTCCTTGCAACCAGTTGCACTTAACATGTTTTTCAATATTACTGTAAACAGTGTAGAAACCACCGTGGAAAGCAATTTAGGTGAATATCATGGTAGTTTTAGGAAGGGAAGGTCATGTTCTGAAAAAATATTAAACCGGAAGTCAATCATTTGCCACGGATTACTGAATTGAAGAAGTCAGTATTTTTCTTTGAAACTGTGTTTAGCTTGTTGTGCTACTACATGGGGGATATTCAAAATACGATGTACTCACTCCCCTCTACAAGTCCTAGAAGTATGAAACTGGAATTTCCGACCATCCTGTGAAAAATGAGGAAGAGTAGGAAGTTCATGCATTCCAACCCATGAAGGTTACAGCAAAAATGAAATGGTACCAAGCACTCACACACAAAGGGAGTCTATGCAAAAAGAACCAAGTGGGTCCAAGAGATAATAAAAAGGAATGCTCGTTTAGTTAATGACTGTTTATTAGATAAATTAGATTGGTAAATACAAAGCACGATCAGAAAAATCTAAATCAATATCTAAGTAAATTAGCAAATGATAAATATGAGGAGCAGAAGGCTCAGTGCTATCATCTGTGTAGGTTCCCTATATGATGAAAGCTGGTACTCGAAAATCAGAGCTCAACACAATAAAATCACTCGAACGCATTGAACGACACTGATAGTTTACTGTCACACGAGTCAGCCAAAGAATATGTAATTCTGGAGTCCTGAGAGCAAATAGATAAAATCAATGAGTATTTGTGGTGCTACAAAAAAGAAACTGGGAAGTGACTCATAAAAGTAAACGAAAATGACCTTAAGGCAAGACATAAAACTATATCCACACGAGAGTACATGCATTCTCACATTCTCACTTAATAGAAATCATTCTCTCCAAATAGCAGCGAAACGTGACGGAATGCATTGCCACGTCTACATCTACATCTACATCCATACTCCGCAAGCCACCTGACGGTGTGTGGCGGAGGGTACCCTGAGTACCTCTATCGGTTCTCCCTTCTATTCCAGTCTCGTATTGTACGTGGAAAGAAGGATTGTCGGTATGCTTCTGTGTGGGCTCTAATCTCTCTGATTTTATCCTCATGGTCTCTTCGCGAGATATACGTAGGAGGGAGCAATATACTGCTTGACTCTTCGGTGAAGGTATGTTCTCGAAACTTTAACAAAAGCCCGTACCGAGCTACTGAGCGTCTCTCCTGCACAGTCTTCCACTGGAGTTTATCTATCATCTCCGTAACGCTTTCGCAATTACTAAATGATCCTGTAACGAAGCGCGCTGCTCTCCGTTGGATCTTCTCTATCTCTTCTATCAACCCTACCTGGTGCGGATCCCACACTGCTGAGCAGTATTCAAGCATTGGTCGAACAAGCGTACTGTAACCTACTTCCTTTGTTGTCGGATTGCATTTCCTTAAGATTCTTCCAATGAATCTCAGTCTGGCATCTGCTTTACCGACGATCAACTTTATATGATCGTTCCATTTTAAATCACTCCTAATGAGTACTCCCAGATAATTTATGGAATTAACTACTTCCAGTTGCTGACCTGCTATTTTGTAGCTAAATGATAAGGGACCTATCTTTCTATGTATTCGTATCACATTACACTTGTCTACATTGAGATTCAATTGCCATTCCGTGCACCATGCGTCAATTCGCTGCAGATCCTCCTGCATTTCAGTACAATTTTCCATTGTTGCAACCTCTCGATACACCACAGCATCATCTGCAAAAAGTCTCAGTGAACTTCCGATGTCATCCACCAGGTCATTTATGTATATTGTGAATAGCAACGGTCCTATGACACTCCCCTGCGGCACACCTGAAATCACTCTTACTTCGGAAGACTTCTCTCCATTGAGAATGACATGCTGCGTTCTGTTATCTAGGAACTCCTCAATCCTATCACACAATTGATCTAATAGTCCGTATGCTCTTACTTTGTTCATTAAACGACTGTGGGGAACTGTGTCAAACGCCTTGCGGAAGTCAAGAAACACGGCATCTACCTGTGAACCCGTGTCTAAGGCCCTCTGAGTCTCGTGGACGAATAGCGAGAGCTGGGTTTCACACGACCGTCTTTTTCGAAACCCATGCTGATTCCTACACAGTAGATTTCTAGTCTCCAGAAGAGACATTATACTCGAACATAATACGTGTTCCAAAGTTCTGCTAAGACAAAAGATGTCTAAGAAAACAGAACCTGAAAAGTACACCATTTCCTACTCTTAGTAAACTATTAAGCATCATTCTCGGGCTATTGTTGTGAAATGAATCGAATTAGAATACTTCAGTTAGCCTGGAGTCAGCCGTGCGTGGCTCATGTTCCCGCCATAATGTATTTTACACCCTGTTTTTACCTACTTCCGCCTCACTACGTTAACTTAAATTACTGGTGTCACTGAGTTGCTGCTTTGCCTGACCGTGAGCGGCGCTAGCAGTGCGTATCAATATATACCCTCTCGTAGTATCTTTGCTCGACTGCTATTATTTCCTGGTCGTTATCTGTCGTAATCGACTTCGGGTCGCGAGTTCAGGCTGCCAGTCAGTTGCAGCGCGTCTGGAGCGCAATCCGGACCTGCCAGTCGGGGAGTTGCAATGCGGCACTAGAGCAGTCGGGTTGGAGCTGTGAGGTTTGCGTCGACATGGCTAGCCCGACCATTGCCGCTACGCATCAATTGAGCCGGACCACGGTCTTGGTGGATCGTCGGTCGATCGTCCTACCGGACGACGCGGTTTAGGTCGTCGACCGTTCGTGAGTCGGCTGTGTGTGTGCATCGGCTCCTGATTTGTCTTCATGCGTACTTAGTTACTGGTGGGTATCGTTCAGGTCTTCGTGCAAGTGTTTGTCAGGTTGTGTGTGTAGTCAGCGTTATTTGCACTGACGACTATTTTAGATGTTGTCGGCATTCTGAGGCCACTTGGTCAGTTGTACGGACTAGGGAGGATATCTCTGTGCGATGGAGTCCGCTATGTCTGCTGGCAGTCCCTGCGTGTGTGGAACTGTCCGATCACTACGATCTTCGTGGCTCACCGACCCAGAACGTCAAAGTTGAGCGTGTGTTAAATACCTTAGCAACATCCGTTCATGTTGTGTCGTTCGTTTCGGTGGTTCGCTGATCGGGAGCTTTTACTGTGAGCAACACCGAGTCTTTGTAGCGGTGAAGTCGAGCCGCCGTGCGGTGGAAAAAATAGTTCAAATGGCTCTGAGCACTATGGGACTCAACGTCTCTGGTCATCAGTCCCCTAGACTTAGAACTACTAAAACCTAAGGACATCACAGACATCCATGCCCGAGGCAGGATTCGAACCTGCGACTGAAGTAGCAGCGCGGTTCCGGACTGGAGCGCCTACAACCGCTCCGCCACCACGGCCGGCCGTGCGATGGAATTAACTATATTGGTTCACTACAATTCCAGTGCACCAGCGGAATTTTCTGCCTTGTGGCCGTTAGTGTCCTGGTTATCTGCCCTGGCCACTGAATTAATTTAAGGCAGCTTCATTTCCTCACCTTTAGTCGTTGTCGTGTGTAGTTTTGACAGCTTAATACATATTTCTTTATGGATAATCACGTCCGTAACATTTGGTCTTTGAGTTTTTATGTACCGATTGGTGGAAAGCAAGTCGTTTCATCGGTCGGTCTGTGGCTGTCTCTTGTTTGGATTACCGGCGGATCAAGTGTATTTGGGCCCATCACCTGTCTCACCTAAGTGAACGTCAATGTTTAGAGGGCAAGCCCAACCTACCCTGGAAGCGTCTGAGTGCCGTTGCCTATACTGTTCTTTTCATGAGTGTTTAATGGTCTGATGGTGATCTATTGTAGCCAATGCCTTAAAACAAAAAAAATTGTAATTGTCTTTCATGTAAATGAATTTATGTAAATAAATTGTGGGCCTTCAGCCGCTTAAAACCTTATTCTTAAAATTACCCTTTAAGTAAGAACCTTGGCGTCATCTGTCTTTCAAAGTTTACGGTAGTTTATTTTAAAATCTTGAAATTTATATTATGGGCCTTCAGCCGTTTGTATTGCATCTTGTTAATGTTTGTCCATCCACTTCCGCCTTGAGGCTTTCAACCTAGCTGTTATATATATATATATATATATATATATATATATATATATATATATATATATATATATATATATATATATATATATATATATTATTTCCTGGTATATAATTTTATTTGTAATTTTCACTGCTTGTCTTCAGTTACTTGAATTGTACATTGTTGATTTGTACGATTTCTTGTTTGGAGGCCTGCAGCGGTGAAAGAATTGGAGTTTGAAACTCGTAGTTGTAAAAGTTCTGCTGTATGCCACTTCGGTTCTAAATGTGTTATTAAATTACAGTAAATTATAATTTTGAAGTGAAACTGACCGACACGTTATTGGGCCCTTTCCACAATCTTAATCACCTGTTCTGAATTGCGGATTTAGAGGACTTCTCATGGAGTCTTACACAATTCACTTTCTAAGACGGAGGTAAAATAGTCCCCCATTCAGATCTCCGGGCGGGAACTAGTAAGGAGGACGTCGTTATCAGGAGAAAGAAAACTGGCGTTCAACGGATCGGAGTGTGGAATGTCAGATCCCTTAATCGGACAGGTAGGTTAGAAAATTTAAAAAGGGAAATGGATAGGTTAAAGTTAGATATAGTGGGAATTAGTGAAGTTCGGTGGCAGGAGGAACAAGACTTTTGGTCAGGTGAATACAGGGTTATAAATACAAAATAAAATAGGGGTAATGCAGGAGTAGGTTCAATAATGAATAAAAAAAATAGGAGTGCCGGTAAGCTACTACAAACAGCATAGTGAACGCATTATTGTGGCCAAGACAGACACAAAGCCCATGCCTACTACAGTAGTACAAGTTTATATGCCAACTAGCTCTGTAGATGATGAAGAAATTGATGAAATGTATGAGGAGATAAAAGAAATTATTCAGGTAGTGAAGGGAGACGAAAATTTAATAGTCATGGGTGACTGGAATTCGTCAGTACGAAAAGGGAGAGAAGGAAACATAGTAGGTGAATATGGATTGGGGCTAAGAAATGAAAGAGGAAGCCGTCTGGTAGAATTTTGCACAGAGCATAACTTAATCATAGCTAACACTTCGTTCAAGAATCATAAAGAAGGTTGTATACATGGAAGAATCCTGGATATACTAAAAGGTTCAAATGGCTCTGAGCACTATGGGACTCAACTGCTGTGGTCATCAGTCCCCTAGAACTTAGAACTACTTAAACCTAACTAACCTAAGGACATCACACACATCCATGCCCGAGGCAGGATTCGAACCTGCGACCGTAGCAGTCGCACGGTTCCAGACTGCGCGCCTAGAACCGAGAGACCACCGCGGCCGGCTACTAAAAGGTATCAGATAGATTATATAACGGTAAGACAGAGATTTAGGAATCAGATTTTACATTGTAGGACATTGCCAGGGCAGATGTGGACTCTGACCACAATCTATTCGTAGATTAAAACTGAAGAAACTGCAAAAAGGTGGGAATTTAAGGACATGGGATCTGGATAAGCTGAAAGAACCAGGGGTTGTACAGTATCAAGGAGAGCATAAGGGAACAATTGACAGGAACGGGGGAAAGAAACACAGTAGAAGAAGAATGGGTAGCACTGAGGGATGAAGTAGTGAAGGCAGCAAAGTAGGTAAAAAGACGAGGGCTGCTAGAAATCCTTGGGTAACAGAAAAATATTGAATTTAATTGATGAAAGGAGAAAATATAAAAATGCAGTAAATGAAGCAGGCAAAAGGAATACCAACGTTTCAAAAATGAGATCGACAGGAAGTGCAAAATGGCTAAGCAGGGATGGCTAGAGGACAAATGTAAGGATGTAGAAGCTTATCTCACTAGGGGTAAGATAGATACTGCCTAGAGTAAAATTAAAAAGACCTTTGAAGAGAACCACTTGTATGAATATCAAGAGCTCAGATGGAAACCCAGTTCTAAGCAAGGAAGGGAAGGCAGAAAGGTGGAATGAGTATATAGAGGGTTTATACAATGGCGATGTACTTGAGGACAATATTATGGAAATGGAAGAGGATGTAGATGAAGAGGAAATGGGAGATAAGATACTGCGTGAAGAGTTTGACAAAGCACTGAAACACCTGAGTCGAAACTATGCCCCGGGAGTAGACAACATTCCATTAGAACTACTGACCGCCTTGGGAGAACCAGTCCTGACAAAACTCTACCATCTGGTGAGCAAGATGTATGAGACAGGCGAAATACCCTCAGACTTCAAGAAGAATATAATAATTCCAATCCCAAAGAAATCAGGTGTAGACAGATGTGAAAATTACCGAACTATCATTTTAATAAGTCACAGCTGCAAAATACTAACGCGAATTCTTTACAGACGAATGGAAAAAAACTGGTAGATGCGGACCTTGGGGATGATCAGTTTGGATTCCGTAGAAATGTTGGAACACGTGAGGCAATACTGACCTTACGACTTATCTTAGAAGAAAGATTAAGAAAAGGCAAACCTACGTTTCTAGCATTTGTAGACTTAGAGAAAGCTTTTGACAATGTTGACTGGAATACTCTCTTTCAGATTCTGAAGGTGGCAGGGGTAAATTACAGAGAGCGAAAGGCTATTTACAATTTGTACAGAAACCAGATGGCAGTCATAAGAGTCGAGGGGCATGAAAGGGAAGCAGTGGTTGGGAAAGGAGTGAGACAGGGTTGTTGCCTCTCCCCGATGTTATTCAATCTGTATATTGAGCAAGCAGTAAAGGAAACAAAAGAAAAATTCGGAGAAGGTATTAAAATTCATGGAGAAGAAGCAAAAGCTTTGAGGTTCGCCGATGACATTGTAATTCTGTCAGAGACAGCAAAGGACCTGGAAGAGCAGTTGAAAGGCATGGACAGTGTCTTGAAAGGAGGATATAAGATGAACATTAACAAAAGCAAAACGAGGATAATGGAATGTAGTCAAATTAAATCGGGTGATGCTGAGGGAATTAGATTAGGAAATGAGACACTTAAAGTAGTAAAGGAGTTTTGCTATTTAGGAAGTAAAATAACTGATGATGGTCGAAGTAGAGAGGATATAAAATGTAGACTGGCTATGGCAAGGAAAGCGTTTCTGAAGAAGAGAAATTTGTTAACATCGGATATAGATTTAAGTGTCAGGAAGTCGTTTCTGAAAGTATTTGTACGGAGTGTAGCCATGTATGGAAGAGAAACATGGACGATAACTAGTTTGGACAAGAAGAGAATAGAAGCTTTCGAAATGTGGTGCTACAAAGGAATGCTGAAGATAAGGTGGGTAGATCACGTAACTAATGAGGAGGTATTGAATAGGATTGAAGAGAAGTTTGTTGCACAACTTGACTAGAAGAAGGGATCGGTTGGTAGGAAATGTTTTGAGGCATCAACGGATCACAAATTTAGCATTGGAGGCCAGCGTGGAGGGTAAAAATCGTAGAGGGAGACCAAGAGATGAATACACTAAGCAGATTCAGAAGGATGTAGGTTGCAGTAGGTACTGGGAGATGAAGAAGCTGGCACAGGACAGAGTAGCTTGGAGAGCTGCATCAAACCAGTCTCAGGACTGAAGACAACAACAACAACAAAGACGACGTTCTTACTTTCGCTCTGAAAGTGAAGACGTCCTTTCACCAGTCTTCCATTCCCAAGTGCCTTATCAGACTCCCCGAGTAACGAACACCATGTAACCGGATATGACCAGAGAAGTCCTTTCCACCACCAACGTAACGACAGTCGAAAGACCATAAGAAAGCACAAATGTCTTTGCTTTACGCGAATCCAGTAAGTTTGCCACCCTGTGTTTATAAAAGCCAGCAAAGTGCAGCACTACTAAATATTATTGAAGTACTAAATAGCAGGTGCACAAGTTGTTGTTGTTGTTGTTGTTGTTGTGGTCTGCAGTCCTGAGACTGGTTTGATGTAGCTCTCCATGCTACTCTATACTGTGCAATCTTCTTCATCTCCCAGTACCTACTGCAACCTACATCCTTCTGAATCTTCTTACTTTATTCATCTCTTGGTCTCTCTCTACGATCTTTACCCTCCACGCTGCCCTCCAATATTAAATTGGTAATACCTTGATACCTCATAACATGTCCTACCAACCGATCCCTTCTTCTAGTCAAGTTGTGCCACAAACTCCTCCTCTCCCCAATTCTATACAATACCTCCTCATTAGTTATGTGATATACACATCTAATCTTCAGCATTCTTCTGTAGCACCACATTTCGAAAGCTTCTATTCTCTTCTTGCCCAGACTATTTATCGTCCATGTTTCACTTCATTACATGGCTACACTCCATACAAATACTTTCGGAAACAACTTCCTGACACTTAAATCTATACTTGATGTTAAAAAATTTCTCTACTTCAAAAATGCTTTCCTTGCCATTGCCATTCTACATTATATATCTTCTCTACTTCGACAATAATCAGTTATTTTGCTCCCCAAATAGCAAAACTCCTTTACTACTTTAAGTGTCTCATTTCCTAATCTAATTCCCTCAGCATCACTCGATTTAATTTGACTACATTCCATTATCCTCGTTTTGCTTTTGTTAATGTTCATCTTATATCCTTCCTTCAAGACGCTATCCATTCCATTCAACTGCTGTTACAAGTCCTTTGCTGTCTCTGACAGAATTTCAATGTCATCGGCGAACCTCAAAGTTTTTGTTTCTTCTCCGTGGACTTCAATACCTACTCCGAATTTTTCTTTTGTTTCCTTTACTGCTTGCTCAATATACAGATTGAATAACATCGGGGAGAACCTACAACCCTGTCTTACTCCCTTCCCAACCACTGCTTCCCTTTCATCTCCCTCGACTCTTATAACTGCCATCTGGTTTATGTACAAATTGTAAATAGCCTTTCGCTCCCTGTATTTTACCCCTGGCACCTTTAGAATTTGAAAGAGAGTATTCCAGTCAACAATGTCAAAAGCTTTCTCTAAGTCTACAAATGCTAGAAACGTAGGTTTGCCTTTTCTTAATCTTTCATCTAAGATAAGTCGTAAGGTCAGTATTGCCTCAGGTGTTCCAGTATTTCTACGGAATCCAAACTGATCTTCCCCGAGGTCGGCTTCTACTAGTTTTTCCAGTCGTCTGTAAAGAATTCGTGTTAGAATATTGCAGCAGTGGCTTATTAAACTGATTGTTCAACACCTGCTTTCTTTGGGATTGGAATTATTATATTCTTCTTCAAGTCTGAGAGCATTTCGCCTGTTTCATACATCTTGCTCACCAGATGGTAGTGTTTTGTCAGGACTGGCTCTCCAGAGACCATCAGTAGTTCCAATGGAATGTCGTCTACTCCGGGGGCCTTGTTTCGACTCAGGTCTTTCAGCGGTCTGTCAAACTCTTCACGCAGTATCGTATCTCGGATTTTATCTTTATCTACAGCCTCTTCCATTTCCATAATATTGTCCTCAAGTACATCGCCCTTGTATATATACTCCTTCCACCTTTCTGCTTTTCCTTCTTTGCTTAGAACTGGGTTTCCATCTGAGCTCTTGATGTTCATGCAAGTGGTTCTCTTATCTCCAAAGGTCTCTTTAATTTTCCTGTAGGCAGTATCTATCTTACCCCTAGTGAGATAAGCTTCTACATCCTTACATTTGTCCTCTAGCCATCCCTGCTTAGCCATTTTGCACTTCCTGTCGATCTCATTTTTGAGACGTTTGTATTCCTTTTTGCCTGCTTCATTTACTGCATTTTTATATTTTCTCCTTTCATCAATTAAATTCAATATTTCTTCTGTTACCCAAGGATTTCTACTAGCCCTCGTTTTTTTACCTACTTTGCTGATTCACTACTTCATCTCTCAGAGCTACCCATTCTTCTTCTACTGTATTTCTTTCCCCCAGTCCTGTCAATTGTTCCCTTATGCTCTCCTTGAAGCTCTTTAAAGCCTCTGGTTCTCTCAGTTTATCCAGGTCCCATCTCCTTAAATTCCCACATTTTTGCAGTGTCTTCAGTTTTAATCTATAGGTCATAACCAATACATTGTGGTCAGAGTCCACATCTGCCCTGGAAATGTCTTACAATTTAAAACTTGGTTCCTAAATCTCTGTCTGACCATTATATAATCTATCTGATACCTTTTAGTATCTCCAGGGTTCTCCCATGTATACAACCTTCGTTCATGATTGTTTTACCAAGTGTTAGCTATGATAAAGTTGCGCTCTGTGCAAAATTCTAGCAGGCGGCTTCCTGTTTCATTTCTTAACCCCAATCCATATTCACCTACTACGTTTCCTTCTGTCCCTTTTCCTACTACCGAAATCCAGTCACCTATGACTATTAAATTTTCATCACCCTTCACTATCTGAATAATTTCTTTTATTTCATTTTACATTTTTTCAATTTCGTCTGCAGAGCTAGTTGGCATATAAAATTGTACTACTGTAGTAGGTGTGGGTTTCGTATCTATCTTGGCCACAATAATTCGTTCACTATGCTGTTTGTAGTAGCTTTCCCGTACTTCTATTTTCCTATTCATTATTAAACCTACTCCTGCATTACCTCTATTTGATTTTGTGTTTATAACCCTGTAGTCACCTGACGAAAAGTCTTGTTCATCCTGCCACCGAACTTCAGTAATTCCCACTATATCTAACTTTAACCTATCCATTTCCCTTTTTAAATTTTCTAACCCACCTGCCCGATTAAGGGATCTGACATTCCACGCTCCGATCCGTAGAACGCCAGTTTTCTTTCTCCTGATAACAACGTCCTCTTGAGTAGTCCCCGCCCGGAGATCCGAATTGGGGACTATTTTACCTCCGGAATATTTTACCCAAGAGGACGTCATCATCATTTAATCATACAGTAAAGCTGCATGCCCTCGGGAAAAATTACGGCCGTAGTTTCCCCTTGCTTTCAGCCGTTCGCAGTACCAGCACAGCAAGGCCGTTTTGATTATTGTTACTAGGCCAGATCAGTCAATCATCCAGACTGTTACCCTCGCAACTACTGAAAAGGCTGCTGCCCCTCTTCAGGAACCACACGTTTGTCTG
Organism: Schistocerca gregaria; assembly: GCF_023897955.1. NCBI lineage: Eukaryota > Metazoa > Arthropoda > Insecta > Orthoptera > Acrididae > Schistocerca > Schistocerca gregaria. The sequence goes on along the minus strand of NC_064926.1, from coordinate 342,749,614 downwards.
GCCTCTCAACAGATACCCCTCCGTTGTGGTTGCACCTACGGTACGGCTATCTGTATCGCTGAGGCACGCAAGCCTCTGCACCAACGGCAAGGTCCATGGTTCACTTTCCATTTTCCGGTCGTGTCTTACGTAATGCTCGATTTAAATCGATCATTTACAGTTGGTAGCGATCAGTGTTAACGGTTTTAGCAATTCTCAATAGACGACACCATTCTGATCCCCCATCACAGAACATTATCTTCTTTCCAAAGCGATTTCGTCTTGCAGTGGATGTCGACAGTTTTCCTGGATTCGCCCATGACTTACGACGATTAGGATTCTCAAAATATGTCCATTTGTCATCACCTGTCACTATTCGATGGAGTATGGTGTGCGTACTGTAAGACCTTCGGTACACACACCATCAGATTATTTGACTTGTCGCTCTAACGAAGTAGGCGAGTGTCAGCAATATGTCTCGTGGTCTTATCGGACGTGTTTATCTTCTGCCGTTATGTCAGACGATTGAAATACCACTTGCACGCTTAGGGTAGTAGACTGATGGTGGCCAACTTTAAACAGAACTTGATTAATTTGAACACACATTGATTAAAATAGTAACAAGCAAAAACCATACGTGACCTGATTCTGGATGCTATTTACATTTGACAAACTGAAGTTCCTTTGGACTTGGTACGTTAATCTTAGTCTCACATATCTCTGATACTTGACAAAGTGTATATACATTTATCTTCATGGCTATGTACAGGAATATGACAATCTTATTAGGTGCAGACTGAAACTTGACTATAGCCTGGTACAAACTAATGCAGACTGGTACAGAAAGGACCAGACAAATGCAGGCTCGTACAGACTAATGCAGACCGACTAATCGGAGGTCTGTACACTCGTTTTAATACCTCGCGCGTTCAGGTATCACTGCGCGAGTGTGATTCGCTAGGAGAAAAGGTTCTACGTTAGCAGCAATCTCATTGGCTGCGTTACATATTAATACGCAGATCGGCGGAAGCACAATCTGGTCCGTGTTTAAGGCAGCGCCATCTCGTAGTAGGGAGATGGACGAGCGCTGCACCTGCCCTGTTGTGCTTAGTGGGGCGCGCTATAGTGGGGGAAGTTGTGTACGCGCTGATTACGCCGAACTGTGTACACAACGTGGAGAAACGACTTTCTTTTGTAACTGGCGAGCAGCGTTTCACAAGTGATATTTCGATTTGCTTGCTGTCTTTCAATGAGTTCATTTTACCACTTTGTTCACTTTTCACATAACTCAAACGAAGACAAACAGCTTTCTGCGTGACATTCAATTGTTCCGCGAGTTCCTACTGAGATTCAGTATCATTTTCATCCAATAAGGCATGCAATTCGTTGTCTTCCAACTTTTCCTTTGATTTGCCGCTCTCGTCGTTTCTCACGTCAAAATCACCACTCGAAATACTGTGTTTTCCCAAGAGAACGCTCGACGAAAGCTTAGACAAACATTCGATGTGATTCTGTAGCAGTTTTCTTCAAACGATAACAGAAAACTAATGCTTTCCGCAAATCGTAGTTCGTAGGCAGATGGCGCTATAGAAGCGGTCTCACGGGCCGTAGACTGACGGCTAGCACCATCTGAGGGGAATTCCGGTTTCATGCTTTTACACCTAATATAAACACATATTCGCACATTCATTCAGATGGAGGGTACGCAGGAATAAAAATTTGGAAACACGAAACATCAATCATATAAATGGTATTGAGGGCATCCGCGGAACATAAAATTTCATGTATAAAGACGTTGAAGAGGTACAGAATACAGTCTGCTGCATCACTCTGTTGACTGATCATGATATAAACATGTCCAACAAATGGAGTTATCTCGCGGGTTGAGTCAAGAAATGTACGGCTAATTCGTGGTGCCACTACTGACTGGAAATAATACTGAATGCGAGAAAGACTGAAACTTTTCCGACAGAGACGTCTGAACGTTCACTGTACAGAGACCACAGTGACTATGTTTCTCGTGCCATTTGAACTCATTTTAACGGTTTTGAACCACCTCCGTTTTGTGAACCAATTTTACTCAACCGTTTTAAACCATACGCGCAAGTGCATTCTGCTACTTCGAAACGTATGAGCAAGTGAGAGCACCAAATGCGGCCATCTTGGGCATAGACGCCGCTCATACGGCTCTGTCATTAGGTGTGCTAGTCTCAATCAGGCGCCGTCAGCTTCCAAAAAACTCTACGAATTTTATTTGCCGTAGCTCCCGCGCAGCGAAGCCCCGGCGAGACCGCACACCTGCAGCACCTGGCGTTCTCCCTGCAGTCTGTCCGTCACCTCGGCTGCGCACTGCCCCCTACTGTGCAGCGAGTGGCAGCGCGCGGCGCGGCCGCCGACGCCGGCAGCGGTCACGGGCGAGCGGCGACGCCCACGCCGGGAACGCGTCGGTCGCTTCACGCGCCGGCGGCGGCGGCGACGCCGGGCACCGTTTCTTGCGCGCGTTCCGCCGCGGGCCGCCCAGGAATCCCGTGTAATTAGAGCGCGGGGCGCTAAGACCGGCCGTCTTCCACCGGCTGGCAACGGCAAGGTCGCGCCGCCGCTTCTTGTCGCGCCCGCCGCGGTTTCATCTCGTCTCCTTGTTCGCGTCCGGCCTCGTCCTGGGAACAACAAAAGGCAGAACGCTACCCGCCTGGAAAGAAATGCGGCAGCTCCGCTGTAAAAACGATCGCTAGTGTTCCCTGCCATTCGGGCTTTTTCTTTGTCTGGATGGCCCAGTCCTCTGTCGTAAAACAAAAAAGTAAGAATATAAAGAAAAAACTTTTGACAAGCAACGCGGAAGTACTGTTGGTAAAAAAAAAAGTGGAGCACCAAGAAGAAATGGTCGTACATCAATGTAGCTTCGAACATGTACACGCCATGGGTGGGTCCGTAAATGCCTGGAGAGAAGCCGTCCGAAGTAAGATTGATTTCAGGTGTGCCGCAGGGAAGTGTCGCAGGACCGTTGCTATTCACGATATACATAAATGACCTTGTGGATACCATCGGAAGTTCACTCAGGCTTTTTGCGGATGATGCTGTGGTATATCGAGACGTTCTAACAATGGAAAATTGTACTGACTTATAGGAGGATCTGCAACGAATTGACGCATGGTGCAAGGGATGGCTATTGAGTCTCAATGTAGACATGTGTAATGTGTTGCGAATACATACAAAGAAAGACCCTTTATCATTTAGCTACAATGCAGCAGGTCAGCAACTGGAAGCTGTTAATTCCATAAATTATCTGGGAGTACGCATTAGGAGTGATTTAAAATGAAATGATCATACAAAGTTGATCGTCGGTAAAGCAGATGCCAGACTAAGATTCAGTGGAAGAAGCCTATGGAAACTACTATCCGAAAACAAAGGAAGTAGGTTACAGTACACTTGTTCGCTCATTGCTTGAATATTGCTCACCAGTGTGGGATCCGTAAAAGGCAGGGTTGATAGAAGAGGTAGAGAAGATCGAACGGAGAGCAGTGTGCTTCGTTACAAGATCATTTAGCAATCGCGAAAGCGTTACGGAGATGATAGATAAACTCCAGTAGAAGACTCTGCAGGAGAGACGCTCAGTAGCTCGGTACGGGCTTTTGTTGAAGTTTCGAGAACATATCTTCACCGAGGAGTCATGCAGTATATTGTTCCCTCCTACGTATATCTCGAGAAGAAAATCAGAGAGATTAGAGCCCACACAGAGGCATACCGACAATCATAGTGTCTACGAACAATACGAGACTGGAATAGAAAGGAGAACCGATAGACGTACTCAAGGTACCCTCCGCCACACACCGTCAGGTGGGTTGCGGAGTATGGGTGTAGATGTAGATGTAGACTGTTCAGTTGCAATTCCCTGTGATAGGTAGAATGGCCACTATAGAGCATTTGTATCATCCGTGCTGTTATCGGGCCTGGTACGGTATACAAAAGATGCCAATAACATCAGCCTTTGATTAATGACTGTGAAGGACAAAGAGATACTGAGTGCTCCTGTGAGACAGCGTTATCAGTAGTTGACATAGTTTGAAAGGGACCTCATTACGGATCTCCATTAGGACAAATCATCGAATCATGCAGTATCCAGATATGTGGAGCACTCGAATGCGACAGTCATCCGATTTGGGACTGCATGAGACCTTGAGGGCAGGTATACTCCGCGTCGGGTATCCCACCGACCCCCTCTAACCACCAAAATGGACCACCGAGCACATTCTAGTCAGCTGACATCTGCGCCTCCTCCGAAGCAAGTAATGGTCTCCTTTCAATGTTCTGACTCATACCGCACTAGTCGGAGACAAGCAGTTGCTGGACCAAAGAACTACCGTCCCATCCACTGGCTGCCGCTAAAACGATAAAACAAATGGCTGCATTTGGAGTAGTGCCGTCAACGGGAAGCATGGTTTGCTGACAATGGCGTGACATTGTATTCAGACGGTTTTTCACTACTCATCCACTCTGGATGATGGTCGTCAGCAATTATGGTGACGACTTGGAGAGGTGTCCCATTGTTCCAGTGTTTTGGAGAGGAATAGCTGTATTACTCCCGGCGTAATGCTATGGGGAGCCATCGAGCATGACATCAGGTCACCGCTGGTAGAGATACAGGATTTGTGACGGAACAACGATATGTCGCGGACATACTGCTTCCTCACGTGTTACCTCCAGTGTGGCAGTATCGTAGTGCCAATTTTCAACAACAAAATTCACCTCCACGCATAGAATGTGTCTACAGGGTGTTACAAAAGGGTACGGCCAAACTTTCACGAAACATTCGTCACACACAAATAAAGAAAAGATGTTATGTGGACATGTGTCCGGAAACGCTTAATTCCCATGTTAGAGCTCATTTCAGTTTCCAACGTGATCAAATTGTAAATTTTCACAATCAACAAGTGTGGGCTGACGAGAATCCGCACGTAATTGTGCAATCACGTCATCAACATAGCTTTTATGTGAACGTTTTGTCAGGCATTGTTGGTGATGTCTTGATTGGGCTCCATTTTCTTCCACCTACATTCAATGTAGCACGTTATCATGATTTCATACGGGATACTCTACCTGTGCTGCTAGAACATGTGCCGTTACAAGTACGACACAACATGTGGTTCATGCACGATGGAGCTCCTGCACATTTCAGTCGAAGTGTTCATACGCTTCTCAACAACAGATTCGGTGATCGATGGATTGGTAGAGGCGGACCAATTCCATGGTCTCCACGCTCTCCTGACCTGAACCCTCTAGACTTTCATTTATGGGGGCATTTGAAAGCTCTTGTCTACGCAAGCCCGGCACCAAATGTAGAGACTCTTCGTGCTCGTATTGTGGACGTCTATGATATAATACGCCATTCTCCAGGGCTGCATCAGCGCATTAGGTATTCCATGCGACGGAGGTTGGATGCATGTATCCTCGCTAACGGAGGACATTTTGAACATTTCCTGTAACAAAGTGTTTGAAGTCACGCTGGTACGTTATGTTGATGTGTGTTTCCATTCCCTGATTAATGTGATTTGAAGAGAAGTAATAAAATGAGTTCTAACATGGAAAGTAAGCGTTTCCGGACACATGTCTACCTAACATATTTTCTTGCTTTGTGTGTGAGGAATGTTTCCTGAAAGTTTTCTGAAAGTTTGGCTGTACCTTTTTGTAACACCCTGTGTATGAAGCCTGTGAAACCTGGTAGTCAAGGGGATGGTGTATTCGATTACGATTGTGGACTGGGCTGTAACCAGTTACCATTGGTTGCCTTTTAAAGTTACACACAGTATTTTAAACCAGTAAGTCTAGACTCAACCATTAATAAAAATACCACACGTTTTTAATGAAGGAATAAACAACAGTGTAAATAATAGTGTTTTCAGTGAGTTACAATTTAGCAAATCAGTGTTACATACAGATACAGCAGATAATGTTTTAAAAGCAAGCTACTGTGATCTGGGCAGAAGGTCTTACACGCCAGAAACGGTAATAAATTAGGAATTGTTTAAAACTGTCTGAAACTTACACATTACAGGTACTGAAATACTAAAGGCAAGTCGCCATAAACATAGCAGAAGGAATCAGACGGCACGAATGGCAGTACGAGTAGGTAAGGTTTTAAAAGCTTACTGCGTAAATGCAAATACCAAATTAGAATATGAAGGCGAGTGACCCGAAACACGGCTGAAGGCCTTACACGCCAAGAATGGTAATAATATAAAACTATTAAGAAACCTTCTGTAGAACAGCAAATACAATAGCAAAGGTTAATTAAAAAAACAAGCCACTGATCACCAAATGGCTGAAATAAGATGATGGTAAACTTTGTAACACAGCCCTTACCATCCACTGAACACTACACGGCAACATTTATTCCAGAAGGCGACCAGAACTATTAATTAGACACATATAAACTTTAACGTAGGCATTACGATTTGCTGTAATAAATAATACAATAATTAAACACAAGGGCCAGTACATAAGTCCCTTAAAGGGTACTGAGGCAGATTATACCCGCAGAAGGCGTGGACTGAAGGAGCGTTGCACTGAAATACTGGCAATCAGACCTCCTTTTAGAACACGCATGTCCTACAAGAAGCAAGGGGCCACTGACAGTGCTCCAGGAATCGACTTGTCAGGAGGACTGCAGCAAACACTTTCTCGAGCCATGAGATAGGCAGCCAAGAGTTGCATTCACTTCACAAGATAGTAACTCAGACTAGTGGCAGTCTAACGAATGACTAATGTCAATTTAGCTGAAGCTACCTGACTTCCGATAAACCAAGTGCAGGGATGGAACAATACGCCCAAGCCGGAACCGGCGGTCTGCACTACGTCCACAGAATACTGTGCTTACAGCGCCAGGACCAAAAAAGGAATTATAACCACCAGAGTAGAAGAATCACCAACCGGTCCACAGGGCAGGCAACTGGGGCGTTAGCGGCCACCAGGCAAGAAAAATTACCTCTGGTTGCACTTAGCAAATTGTAACAAGGTGAACTCAATGAATAGTAATAAGAAGTCGAGGAAAGCTAATCAGATTCGCCTTCCCCAAGCACCCCACTCCCTGCTCTTCGCGTGGGAGACACTACGAGCAGCAACACGAATCCAAGTCACTGGAGAATCGCGAGATATCACAATGGTGGAGGTTTCTATACTTGGATTGGAATCATCCTAAAGATTGCTGGATCCGGTTTACGACGAGGTCGTGCACCCCCATGACCACAGCCTTTTCATCTGGCAGGCCATGCGTGCCGCCAGCGGTCCCGGCACTGTGGCACTGCGCCGACGTGGCCCTCCTGCGTCCCCAACAGAACTAGCACACACACGCGACCCGGAAAAACAACGACGTTGCCCCAAAGATAGGGCAACAGTTACTACATATGGATAACGGCCGCTGCTGCCGTTAACGTACAGGACACGCTTGCGAAACCGCGTGGCGCCAGTCAACACGAGAAGAAGACAAACAACCGCCACTACGCCAACTACACGATACCGCCTTGCCTCCGAGAGAGGGCAGAAACCTACAAACAGCACCAATGCGAACCGCAGCACGGCTCAGTCAGCTTCGTGTTGAGGTACGCCTGTGACCAGCAAGATCTCTAGAAGCGCCCTGAGAGAATATACGTGGGACCAGCTCGTACGTTAACATTGTCCTGGTGGCGGTATCCACGATATCGAGGACCAGCTACAGCACTTGTGAGCCAGGTTTTGACTCGGCAGATCGTACGACGGCCTGATGACCCTTTTCTAAACCGGATTAGTGCTAGGCCAGAGGAGATGCAAATTCATATACTGATAAGTGGGCTCATGATGCCAAGTTCTTTGTAAATCTGACTCGGTTTTGCTGTCAAACAATGATGTTTCATTTCCTTTCCTCCTCTCGTTGTGCCTGCCTCACATATTTTGTCAGGCAGTGTATTTGTCATCTTGTTGTCGGTCTATGTTCATTAGCCCTTCTCACCAGTGACAGCAGGAAAGTATGACAATGTCGCTTAAAACATATTACCGGCGTTATCCTTTACTTAAGTTTCCCGTATAGCAATAGTAAAAATGACAGAAAAACGATGTCACGGACTGTTGCGGTAGAGTACTCAAAGTAGAAGAGCACATGATATAATTCTTGAACACTGACAAATGTCCTGCACTGAGGGGAAAATAAAGTAATTAGCCATCCGACGAAGCAAACTCCTAGTCACTTGCATAGTCCGTTACTGAACACAGAAGGAATCCCGTGTCAGAAATATCTTGTCTTTGGTAATTATCCATGGTCGTATGAGCTCGTTATTTCGTGACCGTAATTGCACGAGTCTTCAATTGCCAGTATCACGGCTACAGAGCTAGGTGTGTGGAGATTACCTGTAAGAAGTGCCACGTGCGCTGCCTGAATGCTTGCACCTGCGGCCTGCTATCAATAACAAACTTCGCCAGCACGTGCTACCCGTACGCCCAACTGAATTCTCTTTGCTTGTATGACTAAGTCCTACAACGCCACGTTCCAAAAGCAAAGCACGTGCCAAACTTTGCGTATACTAAGAATTTTGCAAAGATATCGATCCATGCAGTGACAGTCGATCACAGCCAGCAGTGGGAAGACAAGCAGGCCAACAAACAACTGACTGTGAATGACAAACGAGAAGAATGAAAGGTTGCGCACTGCAGTGTTAACAGAATTAGTATACAACATTCTCTTTTGGTCAAAAAATACTTTTACGGTATATTTTCCCAATGTGGAACTTAGTCGGTATGTGCAATAATCGATCCTTCTCCTGTCTTTCTCCAAGTGAGTTAAAGTTGTATATCACAAGACAACGAGACAAACTACACTTCCCTTTTTGCAAACGTAAATTCTCACAGAGTAACGCGATCTATCATGCAACGAGGAAGCAACAGGAATGAAGTTGTCGCTTACATTGTGAGGACAGAGCCGCAAAATATTTCATGTCCTTATCAGCAAACGATATGCACAACAGGTAATGTCTAGTAACAATACACAAATTTAAAGATGTGACTGTTCCGAAAACCTTTTCGCTCTGGCTTGACAAACATTTCGTTTAAGTTTCATGCACAGATGTTCTATGGGAAACTGCCACTTTTCAATTCCTGAGTTTGGAAATTCTGTTTCCAGCTGCTCCATTTACGTATCAAGCAAACATTATCAGTGATGTTGGGTGTAAGTTTGAGTATGGAAGATGGTATGACGAGTCCACAAGCGCAGTGAAGTAAATTATGCAATTTATTCAGACGCGCAAATCACATTTATTTTGCAGCAAATGGATAAATATACAGTAATTCCAAAATAAATTACATTTTAAAGCTCTTTGGGTGCAGAATCAATCGTGTTGTGATTATTATTTTCGTATCTTTTTGATAATGTCTTTAACATAGAATTTGAGTCTCTAATTACAGATTTCAACTCCCAGTGTTCTTCAAGTTCTGGTCACAACAGATCCTGTACCATCAAAGAAATTAAAGAAAAAAATGAAGTATTCTGTGAGCATTTTGTATTGATGGAGAGATGACATGAAGCATTTACCTTCCCAAGGATCACCAGTTCAGAAAATTTCTGTCCAAACAGCGTATTGTACTAGCCAAGTACTCGTTTACAACTGTCTCTATTGATATAGGAGAGTCTAAATTAGGTAATGGAAAGGATAAAAAATTTTCTTATGTTTGGTCGAGAATATGCGTAACGAATGCATTAATCAAACTGATTGGCAACATAACACACGTTCACGAACACAGACTAGCCAAAGCGTTATTCTACCAAGCCTCTTTCCACTGGCTCCGAAGGCCATAAGAAGAATAAAATAATAAATGGTAAGCTTTGACAGTTATTTTCTCTTTCTTACTGATGATACCCTTGCTTCATAACATAAAATAAGTGCGGTATTTCATGTGGTAGGGCATTCAGCCATCATATCTAATAGAGTTCTCGGAAGAATAAGGCTGAGATTAAAAAGGCTTCAATTCAACTCGCTTAGGTAAAAATAAACTCAATAAAAACTGAAATACACATTACAGATACTCCACAATAATATTTGCTTTTAGTTCGTTATGAACCATAATTCAGCTTTCTATGGTATCCTCAGGCAACATCTCAACGACCTATAAAAATAAATAATGTTGTGGAACATCAGCAACGTGTGTTTCCGATTTTAAAAAGTCTGTACTCCTCAAATCACCACTGGAATATTCCAAAAATGAAAGAAACGTAAGCACGTTCATTGTCAGCAGTTGTTAGGTTGTTCTACAATGATTTAGAAATTTCCAGGCTGCAGGAACAATCTGAAAACCGCCATTCCTAGTCGCAGCTCTGAAAGAGAATCATGGTAAAAGGTAATAAATTTGGAAACTGTGTTGAATGAAGTGATACGATTTATAACATTGTTTGCATTGAAGACAAAAGCATACTCTAACGTGGTCCTTACTTGAGTGTGATTATTTTACCGTCACCTTTAGAGGGGACATATTTGAAGAAATAAAAACTTGAAGATTTCAATGAACTGCTTTTGAGGCATTATGAGAAAGACCGTATTGAAATTCTATAATTGTTAAGATGTTTGCTGATAAATTCGTTACATTCCTTAAACCATTACCAAATTCTTTATGTTTAGTAACGATTAGCTAATACCGCGAAAATGAAAAATTATTTTATTTTGAAATTTTGCGATTTGATGTAGAACACTTTTTACAATATTCAACCAAAACACAAGGGAAAGTAACTCCTTTCACTTTCAAGAATCACATTTTCTTTTGCGATTCCTGAAAATTTTTAGTATTTGAATCTGACAAGTTCTGCAATTAAACGACTCAACTGACAAACGTCTAGGTACTTTTTTTTTTACTTTTAAAGCCAAAGACGTCAAAAAATACATGAAAACACAAGTTAATATTAAAAATGCAATCTATTCTATTAGGAGAGGAAGATGTGAACATAGCGTCGACTGACATTCTTTTTAACTTCGATATTGTCTCATTATTCAAGATGATCCTTAGAGCTAAACTTTCGCACGTGGAAGATATACTAGATAATGATGTGATGTATAAAAGATAACTGAAATTAAAATTTGGTCCCAAGAAGACCTTAACCCAAGAAGAAGAAGAACAAAGAAAAGATAATAATAATTATTTTACCACACATATAGTGACATTACTTAGACAGTGTATTTCGACAGACTTCTGCCAGTATAATAATGAATTTTGCAATGAAGAGGAAGATGTTGCCTTGGGCAGCTGTTGCCGACTTTTCTCAGGATATGTTTGAGCAACAGGCACTCCAGGTATGTGAACTCATGACGTAGAGAAGCTGGAGCAGGTACACAAAATAGGACGAATCCAATTTTCTTTGGGAAAAGAGAGACATGTGCAGCATAGTAGCCTGGAAGTATCTGTAATCAGATATGTTGGTGGGATACAGAGCCATCTGATGTGCAGAAAAGTAGCATATTGATACCTTCATCAAAAGAGGGGTATCATTCAAACATTGGTGGACAAGGGAAACGGAATCTGGAGCTAGATTATTTACAAGAGGACCGAATTACTTATGCAGCTTTTGAGAAACATGATTACTTGACTGTGAAGACTGAAAGCGCACAGTGATGAAGAAGTACTTCGAGGAGTAATGGTGGACAGCAAATGCCAAAGGGGATCATTTTCTCTTCAATTACAAACCATATTACTCATCCAACTGGCAAAGCTTTGGTAATGCAGGGAGTTAAAACAAGTTTTAGGTCCGCAAGAAAAATAAGTCAACCTCTTAAATCAATAAAAAATGCACATGACTCACTGGTAACACATGGTGTTATAAAATTTCGCTTTGCTGCGGACAACTATACATAGGGACCACAGAAAGATGGATTAACACCTGTTTAAAAGAAGAAAAAAGAAATTAGCGCTTCGGATAAATCAATAAATCGACTGCTGCGTACATACTCTACAGTGCGGAGACGATTAAATAAAACTGAGTGTATTTATATTTGAAAACATCCTTGGAGTTATCAGCGATCAAAATATAATCTTTAAAAATAACTATAGTAGTCTAAATCACAAGACACGTGTATTGAAAGGTTATCGATTTCGATCGTCACATGATCATCTTTACACTTACAGCGATAATATAACACAGGATATAAATTACAGGGTGCATTAAAAGAATTTAAAATTTGTCTGCAAAATTACAAAACGCAGATATACCCATATTGAAGTTTTATAGCTAAGTTTAAGATCTTTCAATGTGTGGCTCTAATTTAAGCATATATCCAGTGTTATATTAGAGCCGTAGGTCTGAAGATGATCATGTGATGATGGAAACCGGTCACCTTTTAATAAATGTGTCTTGCGATCTTCCCTGCTATAGTTATTTTCGAAATATTGTGATTAGGCAAGGCGATGGCTTGTAATGCGCTTCAATAGAGAGGCAACGGAAATTTACAAAAGCCCACAAAAATTTTAATGGAATGGGAAAGAAGTCAAATATACACTCCTGGAAATTGAAATAAGAACACCGTGAATTCATTGTCCCAGGAAGGGGAAACTTTATTGACACATTGCTGGGGTCAGATACATCACATCATCACACTGACAGAACCACAGGCACATAGACACAGGCAACAGAGCATGGACAATGTCGGCACTAGTACAGTGTATATCCACCTTTCGCAGCAATGCAGGCTGCTATTCTCCCATGGAGACGATCGTAGAGATGCTGGATGTAGTCCTATGGAACGGCTTGCCATGCCATTTCCGACTGGCGCCTCAGTTGGACCAGCGTTCGTACTGGACGTGCAGACCGCGTGAGACGACGCTTCATCCAGTCCCAAACATGCTCAATGGGGGACAGATCCGGAGATCTTGCTGGCCAGGGTAGTTGACTTACACCTTCTAGAGCACGTTGGGTGGCACGGGATACATGCGGACGTGCATTGACCTGTTGGAACAGCAAGTTCCCTTGCCGGTCTAGGAATGGTAGAACGATGGGTTCGATGACGGTTTGGATGTACTGTGCACTATTCAGTGTCCCCTCGACGATCACCAGAGTTGTACGGCCAGTGTAGGAGATCGCTCCCCACACCATGATGCCGGGTGTTGGCCCTGTGTGCCTCGGTCGTATGCAGTCCTGATTGTGGCGCTCACCTGCACGGCCCCAAACACGCATACGACCGTCATTGGCACCAAGGCAGAAGCGACTCTCATCGCTGAAGACGACACGTCTCCATTCGTCCCTCCATTCACGCCTGTCGCGACACCACTGGAGGCGGGCTGCACGATGTTGGGGCGTGAGCGGAAGACGGCCTAACGGTGTGCGGGACCGTAGCCCAGCTTCATGGAGACGGTTGCGAATGGTCCTCGCCGATACCCTAGGAGCAACAGTGTCCCTAATTTGCTGGAAAGCGGCGGTGCGGTCCCCTACGGCACTGCGTAGGATCCTACGGTCTTGGCGTGCATCCGTGCGTCGCTGCGGTCCGGTCCCAGGTCGACGGGCACATGCACCTTCCACCGATCACTGGCGACGACATCGATGTACTGTGGAGACCTCACGCCCCACGTGTTGAGCAATTCGGCGGTACATCCACCCGGCCTCCCGCATGCCCACTATACGCCCTCGCTCAAAGTCCGTCAGCTGCACATACGGTTCACGTCCACGCTGTCGCGGCATGCTACCAGTGTTAAAGACTGCGATGGAGCTCCGTATGCCACGGCAAACTGGCTGACACTGACGGCGGCGGTGCACAAATGCTGCGCAGCTAGCGCCATTCGACGGCCAACACCGCGGTTCCTGGTGTGTCCGCTGTGCCGTGCGTGTGATCATTGCTTGTACAGCCCTCTCGCAGTGTCCGGAGCAAGTATGGTGGGTCTGACACACCGGTGTCAATGTGTTCTTTTTTCCATTTCCAGGAGTGTAGTAGAGATGATGACTTTGCACAAATGGGCAAGTATAACAATTATTTACAATCGAGAATGACATTTTCTGTTGGAAACCATCATATTCATGTGTCATCTGGTGAATAATTGTGACCTCTAAATAGCTCGTGATTAGCTTTCCACACAACTGCCAGCATTCCGTGTCTGAAGATGTCCCACGCTGTCTGAGACTAAACGATAGTGAACAGTTTTATGCACCGACCACGGCTTCTCTACCATGAAGTTTTAATATAAGCGCTTAAGTATTATTCTGAGAACGGCAAAACAAATCTCATGAACGCACTTCTGAAACACAGAAATTTTGCTTTCATGGAACAATGCGTAATTGGTGATATAGAATCCATATGTAGAGGCTACTGATGTCAGATGCATCGCTCGATCAAAGGGCTATCATCAATCTGATGTGGTGGCATCCTGTATAACGTTCTATTATGTGCACATCCATGACGTACGATACGAGCTCAGTATCTGGTTTTGACTTTTCTTTCCTTACCTTTAAGCCTTTTCTCGAAAAGAAAAAAGTAACTGCTCTCGCACATCGCACTTTGTACTGCATATTCCTTCAAACAGTGCTCATTTGATACGTATATAACCCACTTTACTTCCAATAGCGTCTTACGGTAGAACATCTGCAATTATTCATTTACTGCTTTAATCATTACATATTCACGGAACACCGTGTTCTCAACATGCAGATATGTGCTTTTGATTTGAGACCGAGATTCGCGATGTATGGCTAACCTATTTTTATAGAAGAAAACTCTGTCCATCTGCCTCGGTTATTTTTTTTATGTCTTCGGTGTCTTCAGGGCGATCTATAAAAAATCTTAACTATTTCAGTGGGTCATAATTTTCCTCTGAAAACTTGTAGAAACAGGAAAGTGGTTTCAATTACCTCAGTAGCTCTGGGAGAAGCAGACGTACCACCCGTTGTTGGCAAGATGATTGTTGTCTCTGCGCTTGAGATTCTTTGTCCGGTATACTGCGGTGCTTCCTCACCTCGTGTTAGTTCGTTCGCAGCCTCGTAAGTTGCGGTTTGTGAAATGTGTTGAGCGCCTAATTCTGGATGCACGACAATACCCAGAAAATAAGTGAGTCGTTCGTAGTCTTTAGCTAGCATAACATGCAGTACACACTTCGAGAGCGGGTTTTTATTGCTAAGTCATACAGCACGACAGACACATTGGTTACACCACAACGGGCATTCTAAAGAGACATAAATGTGCGTGATGTTCAAATAAAGGTAACAGTTTTCTAGACTGTAAGGAAATTGGAGACAACTTGTATACTAGACAGTGGCAGTGGTAAACATAGACCACCACTGAGTCCAGAGGTTACTGATATGTTCGGAAACGCTTGGACAACCTCTCAGGAAGGCACTGCGTCGATTGAGTCAGGAGAAAGTCACTTCATATGGCACATGACAGAGAGCGTGCGAAGAAATCTGCATTACAACCACATAGAATGTACATGTTGCAAGCATTGCAAGAAACAGTTCACGATAAAAGAATGCATTACATTCAGGGATTTCTTATACAACGTCCAGACATTACCCCCAGAACTTGGGTTACAGATGAAGCATGTATCCATCTGTCAGATTGTGGGCTGGCGTAAGCCACCATATCATCCACGAAACAACCACTGCGTGGTGAAACGATTGGAATGTGGTGCGCGGTGTCAGCTTCCAAAGTTATTGGCCCCATTTTCTTAGAGACAACGTAGGCACTACAGTTTATCCGGACATCTTCAGTGTATTTGTGGAGCAGCTGGATGACGTCAGACTTGTGGAAGGCTATTCCGGAAAGATGTAGCAATGTGTCACACGCATAACGGTTTCACGCAGCTTGTAGCCAGTTTCTTTGGTGATCAAGTAATCTAAAAAAAAAAAAAAGTGGCTTCCCGATGGCCCCTACCCCCACCCCAATGAGTTTTTCTTGTCCAGATATCTTAAAAGTCAAGTGTACAGGAATAGGCTACGGACAACTGCAGGACTCTGTGAGGCGGGTACACTTCACGGAATGCAGAATATGGTGAATTGAGTGCTGTTATGCATCGATGCTGATGGAAGACACTCCAAAATTTTCTGTGAGGACTTTGTATGTATGTATGTAAAATCCCAGTTGTGTATTATCGTCTCTTAAAATTACAAATCTGTCACATTTTTAGTTCAAATCTTATGACGCATTCAGGTTTATATAGATCGTGCTGTACATTCTTATGAAGGTTTACATCCACGGATGATTTGGTTCAATCCCTCTGTCACACTATTCATTGTTCTACAGTGAGTGATAACGGCCCGATACGCTTGCGAAGTTGGTATTTATCGCTTGTCTTGTGATTCACCGAGTGATCCACGTCTTATGACTTCTTTACAACTCTCTGTCTTGTGTTTCAGTTGGATAGTCAAACGGCGTGTAATCTACATGTTTGTGATGGATGCGTGTAGACTGTAGCATCATGTTAATGTTTTTGATGCCGTAAGATCATTTTCTATATACGCTTCATTCATTTTAACTGTCTATTAAGTATAAGAAAGACCTCACATTTTCAGTTTAAGCCCTATCCAAACTCTTTGTACTAAAGACGGCATATGAGAACAGTACTATTCTAATTATCAGACTTATTTAAGCAGGTGGCATAAAAAGATCATCTTATGTTACAAAATAATTCCATGTTTAGAACTGTGTGATCTGGAATAGCAATAAAGCTCAGCCACCGAACCAGTGTGCTGCATAAAATATCCAAGAAATGTCACAAAAACTTAAAATAGTAATGCTAACTGTGTAGGAGAGAGAGGATTAATTCGGTTTCGGTACACAACCTACTCCTGTGGAAGAATAGCAAGTGACGCTTCTTATCTTCTGGTTCGCTGAACTGTATGACATTCATTCAGTCAGATTATTGGTGCCGAATAATATCTGGAATATAGGCAGACAGTTACGTGATCGTAATTCCTTGCTTTATCGGCCAAATACTGACTACTAAAATTTCTTCATGCATCAGGATTTCGACATGTCGGCCTCTTTCCGATCATCATTCCAGTGCTGCGAATGTTTGTAAAAACAGTCCTACGTTTATTAACACCCTGTCTTACGAAATATAAGTTACGCAGGAAGTTTAGTGTAATGTTTGCGTTCTTTGGTTACGGGAAGTTGGGAAGATCAAAGACATTGCTGGCCGAATGCCTCGTCCTTTGAAGTGCTGTGCTTAACGTCCACTCCTGGCGGATGGATCGCTATCGGCCGTACCTGCACGCCTTCCCCCCATGAGACACTTCGGAGCAATTTTGAATTTAGTCGAGGACATTGGCGCCTAGTCTAGTTATAGAAGCCGCGCGGGATTCGCCGAGCTGTCTAGGGCGCTGCAGTCATGGGCTGTGCGGCCGGTCCCGGTGGAGGTTCGAGTCCTCCCTCGGGCATGTGTGTGTGTGTGAATGTTCTTAGGATAGTTTAGGTTAAGTAGTGTGTAAGCTTAGGGACTGATGACCTTAGCAGTTAAGTCCCATAAGATTTCACACGCATTTGAACATTTTAGTTATAGAAATTGAAACCTGACGCCAGTACCTTTCCGATTACATACTGACACTGAAAATTTCCTGTGCTGCCTGGATTCGAAATGGCTCCTACCAAATAAAGTGTCACTGCACAAGGGTATGCTAGTAATTCGGGTATTGAGGCGAATGAAGAAGACCAGAATTGGCCCCGAATGTATGCACGGTAAAGATACTAGTAAACGCACGACACCATTCGAAAGCCGTGAATGTCCCTGTAAAGTTGTCAGAAGTTCTTTCCTTTATTCATTACTTCCGGAAGCTTATCATAAGCTGCACCAGGACATCGCCCAGGAGAAGAAATAGGTGAGGAGGTCGACGCGGTGACTGACAGGGACAGAGACGACTGAGTCCAGGGAAAGCACTGTTAACAACAACAACAAAGATAAAGAGTCACTCGTCAGATATACAAAGAAACCATTATTTGGTTGACTTTACTGGTTTCTTCAGAAGAGAAATAGGCTCAAGTCATTAGCAAGCCAACGTCAAAATGACAACCGGAATGCAGTGTGCTACAAAGGACTGCCAAAAAATACATAAATAAACCAAGTATGTCACGACCAAATGTACACAGACTGAACAGCGGAAGCAAAACAGATTTGCTGAAACAAATGTAAAATAGCTATAGACTCACAACATACCTCTGCTACAGTATCAATAAAATACTGATATCGCTAAAAACATATAATACCTCGTATGTGCGATAAATAGCAAACAGTTAACTGTCAAATTGCAAATCGTACAAAGTACGTGCGACGAAAGTCAGGCAATATACTGGTTACATGAAGAGCATTGAACAAGCCTGTATACAAAGTGGCAGGAGCACTAGTATACATAAAAATTGCAATACAGTATGTAGCAGTTAAAGCGAAAGTATTCTTTGTCAGAGAAAATAATTAATAAAAGCATTTTTTGTTATTTTGTTTTTGAGTCATCAGTTTTCTGACTGGTTTGATGCGGCCCGCCACGAATTTCTCTTCAGTGCCAACCTCTTCATTCAAGAGTAGTACTTGCAACCTACGCCCTCAATTATTTGCTGCATGTATTCCAATCTCCGTCTTCCTTTACAGTTCTTGCTATAGAACTTCCTCATTACGTGTCTTATCAGTCTATCTAATTTTCAGTATTCGTCTGTAGTACCACATCTCAAATGCATCGATTCTCTTTTGTTCCTGATTTCCCACAGCCCATGTTTTACTACCATACAATGCTGTCCTCCAAACATATATTCATAGAAATTTTTTCTTCAAATTAAGACCTATGTTTGATAATCGTAGCCTTCTCTTCGCCTGGAATATCCTTTTTGCCAGTGCTAGTCTGCGTGCTCCTTGCTCCGTCCGTCATTGGTTATTTTGCAGCCCAGGTAGTAAAATTCGTTAATTTCATCACATCGTGACCATCAATGCTGACGTTAAATTTCTCGCTGTTCCCATTTCTTCTACTTCTAATTACTTTAGTCTTCCTTCGATTTACCATCAATCCATATTTTGTTCTTATAGTACTGTAGGTTCCATTCAGCAGACCCTGTAATTCTTCTTTATTTTCATTCAGGATAGCAATGTCATCAGCGAGTCCTATCATTGATATCCTTTCACCTTGAATTTTAATTCCACTCCTGAATCTTTTTTATATCCATTATTGGTTCTTCGATATACAGGTTGAACAGTAGGGGACGAAAGACTACATACCCTTTTTAATCCGAGCACTACGTTCTTGGTCGTCGGCTCTTATTATTCCCTCTAGATTCTTCTACATATTGTATGTCACCCGTATCTCCCTATAGTTTACCCCTATTTTTCCCTGGATTTCGAACGCCTTGAACTATTTTATACCGTCGAACGCTTTTTTCAGATCGACAAGTCCTATTAACGTGCATTTATATAGGCAATAAACTAAGGACAAAAGGTTAAGCAAACAGACAGATAAAAATTAATTTTATTACTGTGTAAAAGGAGCTAAAGAAATGAAGGTAAATTGTACATATTTTCTTACCAGTTTATGGTGGTACTGGTGGTGGTGGTTAGTGTTTAACGTCCCGTCGATAACGAGGTCATTAGAGACGGAGCGCAAGCTCGAGTTAGGGAAGGATTGGGAAGGAAATCGGCCGTGCCCTTTCAAAAGGAACCATCCTGTCATTCGCCTGAAACGATTTAGGGAAATCACGGAAAACCTAAATCAGCATGGCCGGAGACGGGATTGAACCGTCGTCCTCCCGAATGCGAGTCCAGTGTGCTAACCACTGCGCCACCTCGCTCGGTATGGTGGTGCTATGGACCTCTAGGTTGTTCAGTTATCTGGAGTGGAGGCGGGCCATTCGACGTGTGTTAGCAGGAAACAAATTCAGCAGCGTTCGGGCTTCGATACCAGGGAGTGGACGTCACCACCCCGAAGGCATGACAGGGACTCCCGCGCGTATTTACAAGTTGACTTGTGGTGTGGAACCTTGCCAATAGATTACCTAGATGCTAAGTAAGTACCTAGTGTGCGGGTGCTAATAAGCATTGATAGGCGTTTTAACAAGTCAGCATGCGTCAGTTAGGCATCAAAAATAAGTAGTAGTTGGTGGCTTTATAGATCTTGGTACACAGCAAAGTGAGCCAGACACTCCTCTCCTCCATGTTCTTGGATGGGGGCCGCTGGGCTCGTACCTCTCACTGCTGAGGCTGGCAGCCTCTGTAGGCCACCGGTGTTGCCGTCAGTCGTGCGCCGTGTTATGCTGCGATGGCCCACTCCAGAGGTGTCCCCTCGGTTCCACAGGCGGCCACTGTGGCGTCTCGGAGAGGTACGTCCCTTGTCATCGCGTAGGCCCGGCAACCTTTGGCGTCGCTCGTCCCACAATTATAGGAGCACGCAGGGAATGAAACGCTGCCCTCAGCGGCTGCTCGCTGACGTTGTAGCACCAAGTCGCGCTAGGAATTAAGCGTCTGAGTCAGCATGCGTCGACTACAGATCAGCAGGCTTACACAGCAAGCCGTGTTAAGGACTTAGGACCGAGCGAGGTGGCGCAGTGGCTAGCACACTGGACTCACATTCGGGACGACGACTGTTCAATCCCGAGTCCGGCCATCCTGATTTAGGTTTTCCATGATTCCCCTAAATCGCTCCAGGCCAATGTCGGGATGGTTCCTTTGAAAGGGCACGGCCGACTTCCTTCCCCGTCCTTCCCTAATCCGACGAGACCACGGACCTCACTGTCTGGTCTCCTTCCCCAAACAACCCAACCCAACCCCTAACCCCAAAGACTTAGGTCAGATGGCAACTGCAGACCGGTCTCAAACCCATGGCTCTAGCTCGCGGAGCCCTGTCGTCTCATTGTGCAGCGCCGCTCTGACTTGTGATGGTACTACAGCCGTCCAGTGGTGACGCCTGCCTTAAAATCTTGACTTATTTAGAGCCCTCCAGTGTTCATGTGTTTCACTAGAACCCAACGCTTAGTCACGACACTTGCTATAATTCTAAGACTGTGCAGCACCGTTTACCACTGTGCTCGCCTTTCTTCGCTCTTCAATCCACCGACGTGACTGTCACTGTAACAAAATGTCGCCAAACTTGCGCTACGGAGCTGAGATTGTTAATGCAGCGCTCCATTATACTTTTATTGAATACTAATAATTCTCCGACCAAAGACTGGGTCGTGACACTACAAAGCAGCGGCTGTTTCGACGTCAGTTAGAGATATCTATTAGTACTAACATCCATCGTTCAGAATCGCAGCCCTTCCTCGTCCCTCCTCGGCTGAGTTAGTGGGAGCTCCGGCATCCGGACCGCCCACACGCAGCCGTGTTTTGGTCGGCGAGGACTCATCAGGACCCCTGCTTATTGTTCGCACCGGGGGTAAAATACAACTCTAGAAAAATGCGGTGGAAAAATGAAAAAGACGAACGGGCGGCAGATAGAAGAACGCGGTGAATGTGAATACAATCGGGAGGGCCACTCCCAGCGAGCAGGACGAGGCAGCGGCAGGACAATGAGACAAGCAGCGCCGGCCGGCCGGCACAATGGCAGGCGGCGGCGCGCCGCGGGACGGGCCATTGTCCCGGGGCTCGCAGGTGGACGCGGCCGCCGGGCCGCCGGGCCGCCGCCTACGGCCCGCCGACACCGCGCGAGCCATCGCCTGCGTCCTCCGGATGATTCCTTGCATATCGGTAATTGCAGGCGCGGATCCAGAGGAAAGGGAATGTTCACGCAAGTCATAACAAGTCATCTCCACCTAAACATCAAAAGGGGAAAAACCAGCTGCAGTGTCGGAGTTAGATAATGATCACACATAAGCCACACACTGAGCAGTACTGAAATTCGTACATTTTTCTTTTCTTATGTACGGATGGTAAGCCAGTGTTGGAGTAGTCATGGGATGGTCGCCTAATATCACGTGTGCCTCCTCTGGCCCTGTGGACTGCAGTGAGACGCCTTGTAATCCTCTGGAAACAGCTGACATCGAATCGAAGGCGACAACCGAAATCTACATCTACATCTACATCCATACTCCGCAAGCCACCTGACGGTGATTGGCGGAGGGTACCCTGAGTACCTCTATCGATTCTCCCTTCTATTCCAGTCTCCTATTGTACGTGGAAAGAAGGATTGTCGGTGTGCTTCTGTGTGGGCT
Source organism: Schistocerca gregaria (assembly GCF_023897955.1). Classification (NCBI taxonomy): domain Eukaryota; kingdom Metazoa; phylum Arthropoda; class Insecta; order Orthoptera; family Acrididae; genus Schistocerca; species Schistocerca gregaria. The sequence continues at coordinate 342,727,538 of NC_064926.1, read as the reverse complement.
CTAATCTCTCTGATTTTATCCTCATGGTCTCTTCGCGAGATATACGTAGGAGGGAGCAATATACTGTTTGACTCATCGGTGAAGGTATGTTCTCGGAGCTTTAACAAAAGCCCGTACCGAGCTACTGAGCGTCTCGCACGCAGAGTCTTCCACTGGAGTTTAACTATCATCTCCGTAACGCTTTCGCGATTACTAAATGATCCTGTAACGAAGCGCGCTGCTCTCCGTTGGATCTTCTCTATCTCTTCTATCAACCTTATCTGGTGCGAATCCCACACTGCTGAGCAGTATTCAAGCAGTGGGCGAACAAGCGTACTGTAACCTACTTCCTTTGTTGTCGGATTGCGTTTCCTTAGGATTCTTCCAATGATCTCAGTCTGGCATCTGCTTTGCCGACGATCAACTTTACATGATCATTCCATTTTAAATCACTCCTAATGCGTACTCCCAGATAATTTATGGAATTAACTGCTTCCAGTTGCTGACCTGCTATTTTGTAGCTAAATGATAAGGGACCTATCTTTCTATGTATTCGCATCACATTACACTTGTCTACATTGATATTCAATTGCCATTCCATACAACATTTTTCATTATTTAAATGTTCTCATAACATGAGTTAAATACTGATGTTACTGAGAGCACACATAGCGTTTAAAACATATAAATTATGACGTAGTCAACGTTGTCAAAGTTTTTGGTATTGCAGTTCTTAAAACAATTGCATGATACAGACACTTCCAAAATTTTTGGGCAAAGGCTTATCGTATGATGTATTTATCTGAACGGCTGAGCTATGCTGAAGCGGCATACTAAACACTGATGTAAACAAATTAAGAAAATGTTTTAATGCATTAATAATAATAATAATAATAATAATAATAATAATAACATTAATATATTCACTGTCGTCAGGTAATAAAACCGTGAATTAGCACTTTTAGAATATTGTATTATGAGTTACATCGTGAATCTATAAAAACTGTGCTAGGAAATGTACTTATTCATGTTTAACATGAATGAGTACATTAGTCAGTGCATCTTTCATAGATTCACGATGTAATTTATATTGCGTATTGATAACAGAGTAGCACATGTTATTTTTTACGCTTGTTTGTTACAAAAATGAGAAACATTATGGATTAATGTTCCTTCAGGGTGAAGTTTAAGAGACAGAGAAAAATCTGGCATTGGGGAAGGAGACCAAAAACATCGTGTCCTTTTCAACGGAATCACCCTACTACAGCCTTTAAACAATTTACGGTAGATACAAGAACCAAAAATTTGGATCTGTCGTCTGGGATTTTGGCAGTCGTCTTCTGCTAATGAGAGTCTGAGTTTTAACCTGCGTGTGATATCGTCAGTTAGTTAAGTGAAGTTTGAACAAGATTAGTAACAACTAAATTTGTAGATAACATTCAATAGAGCTGTTGAAACCACTGACTCTAACAAGAGATAGTAAATGTTACCTCTTATTTAACTTTTTAAATTTATATTTTATTACTTTGCTAATTTTCTGTATAGATCTCTTGGCTGTCGTATTCCAGCGTTGTCATGGTGATTTACTGCTGCGCTGAAGTGATTATCGCTCAAACAATTAGTAATCTCATGTACTGAAGAAATTTATCTTTTAGAATTCGTAGGAGTAGGGAATGTAATGAGGTGGCGGTACTTGTCAATGTTGTGCCACGTACTACTCTGATCCATTCATTTTCCATTTTGTTTATCATTACTTTAAACAAATCTAAAGTTTTCAGTATGAACTTCCAATTAACTACATTTTTCTGGTCACTTGAATACAAGAACTGATTTTTGCATAAGTAATGATTGATGTCATCAGTACATATGCAGCTCATTATTTTGTAAACTGAAGTTCGATTGTCACTAACTGGTTTCAGAATTAAACTGGTGGTGTAATCACAGCCGACCAAATCAAATCACAGCATTAAAGGGATTTCACAAAAATATAGATTTTAATACATGATAAATTCCATATTTCGTTTTGTTTCAGTCTTCTGACTTTTTCCAAGTGTTAACTGGTGAGTACCTCTACTCAACCAACCTTTTCCTCTCTATGTAAACAATCAACGTCCTCAATTAGTTGTTGGATGTACTGCTTTTTTTCCATTTTGCCCTCCACTTTTTACCATCTACATCGCAAAAAAAACTTCGTTACATTGAGAAGAAGGAGAGACAAGATATAAAGACATGTGTTAAGAAATTAGAGAGTAGGTTTTTTTCTAGTATACTGGAAGCTATTCTGTGATGTCTTAAAACATGTGTTCTCATCCTATCCCTTTTTTCCTCAATATTTCAACGTATTTCTTTTTTCAATGTATTTTTCCTCGTTTATTTTTTGGAGAACCTCCTTATTTCTGATCTTTTTAGTTCACCTAATTTTCAATATCCTCCTACAGTACCGCATCTTCGATTTTCTTCTTTAGTGATTTATCCACAGTCCATGATTTCCACTGTGCAATTCTGTGCTCCAAACCAACATTCTCGGAAATTTCTTCCCCAAATTAGGAAAGGTGTTTGATGCTAGTACACTTGGTCAGGAATGCCGTCTTTGCCAGTGCTGGACCCATTTTTATGTCCTTGCTTCGACTGCCATTCGTTATTTTGCTTGTAAGCCAGCAGCGTTTATCTACTTTGTATTCCTCAGTTTTGATGTTAAGTTTATAACTAATCTCATTCCTGCTACTTCTATCTGCTTTCTTCTTCTTTCGAACTGCTTCCAATTCACATTATGTGCTTAGTAGACTATTCATCTTATTCAGCATCTCCTTTAATTATTCCTCGCTTTCACAAGGTTAGCACTGTCATCTGCGATTCTTATCAGTAATGTTATTTCACTTTTGATTTTAATCCCAGTCCTGAACCTATATCCGAATTCTTCTTTTCCTAGCATTATCCCTTACCTCCATGGACCAGACCTATTATTCTGGTTTTAACCATGTTAGTGACTGAGGGTGAGATTCCATTCTTATCCCCATCCCTTGCTTAGCAAGAACGGAAACTATGTACCCAACCATCACGCATCTGGTGTGAAAGTGTGCGAACGTTCCTGAAATATTTGTGCATAGTTTAACTGAGAACGAACGCGGGTACCAGCCCAGTATTCACCTAGCCTAATGTGGGAAAAAGCCTAAAAACCACCTCCAGGCTGGCCACCACACGTGGCCTCATCGTCAATCCGCACAGCAAGAGGTGTGCTAACGCACGTGGCTATCTGCACAGATGAACCTGTCTTCGAACAACCAGTCTAATTTCGTCTTTGTAGTTACATTTCTGCACAACCAAGTTTTTACTAAGACAGTAGAGCCGGTCGCGGTGGTCTAGCGGTTCTAGGCGCTCAGTCCGGAACCGCGCGACTGCTACGGTCGCAGGTTCGAATCCTGCCTTGGGCATGGATGTGTGTGATGTCGTTAGGTTTAAGTAGTTCTAAGTTCTAGGGGACTGATGACCACAGATGTTAAGTCCCACAGTGCTCAGAGCCATTTGAACCATAAGACAGTATATTCACTTGCCATTTTGATGCTTTATTGTACACTTTACGAGTATGCATCGTTTCGATCAAGTAACTTAATCACGAAAGATTAAAGCGTATAATAGACTAAGTGGGAGGGTTGCACAATAACCCAAAATTAATTGGAGGTTTATGAGAAGCTGAGAGTAATGTTGAGACCTGTAAGTATTACTGTGCCCGGTTGTACAACATTCCGGAACTCCGCACGCTCGCCGTTTGTCCGCAGCAGGTGACGTTAATTCCAGCAGACGGCCAGACGAGGGCCGCCGCGGGCCGGCAGGTGACAGCATCGGCGACGGCGCAGTAATTACTGGCGAGCCAGCAATTACAGCGCCCGCCGCCGCAGACACCGCTACGCCGCAGTGGACGAGCACAACTCGGCAGTTCCAAGTTACCGCGAAATGAAGCGGCAGGCACAAACGACGTGTCGCCTCGTCCAACTTTTCGTCGGAACACACCTAAGCACTGCTGCCTTCTCCCACAACAGACCGTGAGCCATAAAACAGGAATATTCATAAAGCGAAACTAATTCGTTGCTATTAACTGATATAGAACTCTGTAAAGAGACGTGCGAGAGCTAGCCACTCAATATTACGTATAATAGCGATCATTAATTGGCCACCGCGTACAATGGAAACATCCTCACACTTACATCAACTTAGAGTACACCAGGATACATCTATCGTTTGCATATACAGGGTGAATTACTCCGAAAGTATGATAGGAAATCAAAAGTTTGTGGGACAAAAGCTGAATGGACAACGGCATCCATAATTTTTTTATTCGTAGGTGCGGTCGCTTCAGAGATATGAAGATCAACTTTGTTTTTTTAAATGGGATGCTACAGTCTGGTACTTATTTTCTGATAGAGGCTATCGAGACGAATCCCGTGGTGCATAACAGTAAGGTCTTTGAAAGTCGACGAAGGCCAAAAAGGTGGCATGGACGTCGTTTTACAGAAGGTGTTCGAAGTGATAACCATTGGTATCAATGTAGTGCTGCAATCTTCTTATCAAGGAGCGAGTGGTATTCCTTATCAATTCAGCACTGATCGAATCACATGCTCTGTCAATTCTCTGTCGCATATCTTCAGGTGTCTTTTACGAATCCCCACAAGAAAAAATCCAGAGGCGTCAAGTCTGGCGAACGAGCTTGCCACGACACATCTCCTCCGCGTCCAATCCAACGATTTGGAAACTGTCTCTGCAACTCATTCCTAGCCATCAGCAAAAAATGTACCGGACACCTGTTGTGTTGATACATTATTCTGTTCCCTGTTCCTAAAGGTAATTCCCCCAATAACGAACCTAATGTTTCTTGTAGGAATGTGGTGTACTTCCCACCATTAAGTTTTCCTTCTTTGAAATAGGGGCCTATAATTCAGTCCTCCAGAATCCCACCGACGACGGTTCTTGGTGTGCAACTTGCTGCAGCCAACATGGATTTTCCGTTGCTCGGTAATACATGTAGTGAAAATTAACATTTCCATGGTTCGCGAATGTAGTAAATAAAATCAAATTAATGAATGAGTCATCCCTCTGTATCTGAAGTCGAACCTATCGGCAGAATTCAATGCGAGACATACAATCCGTACCAGTTAATTCTTGGTGGAGGCTGATATGGTATGGATGATATTTATGGCGATGCAGAACAGTAACAACACTATTCTGGCTGATACTAGATTCCTTTGCCATTTGAAGCGAGCTAACAAGGATCTCGAACCACAGTGGCAAGATTACAAATTTCCGTTTCCTCGTTCCTAACTTTGCTTTTCTGGATATGTTTCCAATGCGTTAAGGATCCAGTTGTTCTCAATTTATCATACACATACTTAAAAGTACGACGTGTAGGGTTAGTACGTTAAGGATATCCTTCGACGTATAAGTCTCTAGCACTCACAGAATTTCGTTGGCATTCTCCGTCAATGAGAAGCACATCGAATTGTTCTTAGAAGGAATAAATCATTCACATTCGACGATACTTGTCTTACCGTTCCTATTAGTGCTGTACTGCGGAACCGTCGAATGGTGTTTACATGTCAGTGACACGTTAGGTGTATACGCCGAATTCAGGAATATTTACTATTTGCACGATATACGATAGGGAATTGTCAGAGCATGTTCTTCGATAAGCGCCAAAGTGATAAGGTCCAAATGCTTCAAATGACTCTGAGCACTATGGGACTTAACATCTATGGCCATCAGTACGCTAGAACTTAGAACTACTTACGCCTAACTAACCTAAGGACATCACACACATACATGCCCGATGCAGGATTTGAACCTGCGACCGTAGCGGTCACGCGGTTCCAGACTGAAGCGCCTAGAACCTCTCGGCCACACCGGCCGGCCGCCGAAGTGATAAGGAATACCACTCAATCCATGATAAGAAGATTTCAGCACTGCATTGATACCAATGGTCATCACTTCTAACACCTTCTGTAAATGGACGTTCATGCCACCTTTGTGACTTTCGTTGACCTTCAAGGACCTTACCATTACACGTTACTGGATTCGTCTCGGAAGCTGGTATCACGAAATAAGTAACAAGCTATAGCACCCTATTTAAAAAAAAATTCAAAGTTTATCTTCATATCACTGAAGAGACCCCACGTAACAACACAATCCCATCCTCACATTATGGCCCCGTTGGCCCATGCAACTTTTGTCCCATAAACTTTTCAGCTACTGTCATAGTTTCGGAGTTATTCTAACTGGCAATCGTTAGTGACTCACCCTGTTTAAAGCAGAGAATACGTATATGTGTAAGTCTGGGATCTCCTCCCAAACCCTCTGTCTGGGTTTCAGCCTAATATTGAGGTAATGTAGCACTCGTGCCGCTATTACGATCAGATTGTAATCAAATACAGCAGATTTAATGACTTGCTTGTGCCAAATGTACTCTGAGATACTAACCAACCCAAACTTACAAAAGCTGAAATTATTACTCTGCAAATGAAGCAAATACTGATGCAATATTGCTCAGTACACTCTTCTCAGTCAGCAGTAGAAACATGTGCACTTATACCCCTAACACCCTGCATAGTTGTGCTCAACTGACCACGAGGACACAGGACGATGATGTAGCCCTTGGACACAAGGGCTGCTTATACTTCAATGAACTTGTAATAACGATACAATGTAACCGGAAGGTATCTGACGATAACAGGTGTTTACTCTCCACAAGACGGAAAGAATGAAATAATTCTATTTTATGAATGATTACAAGCATAGTTCAGTAAAATAAATAAAAAGGGACGTCCTTGTTATTGGTGGTAATATAAACAAAACAAAACGTAATACTTCAATTACAAACACAGTAAAAAATTTAGGTGGATAACCTCACAAACTGTAAAGGACAAAATTCAAGAAACTTCGCGACCTACAATGGGCAACACCTTCTTCGGAATGAAACGTATTCATAAAAAGTACATGCACAGTTGGAGGTAGTAGTTCGTTTATTAGCATACATAATGATAAAGAGCTAAAGAATCTATAGAGGAAATGACCTCAAGTCTGAACACTATCTGGTCGTTTGGACAAGCTACACACCACGCATAAGTCACCCGTAAACGTAGTATATAAAGCATACTTATTACAAGATAGAAGCGTAACTTATTTTTATCCGCTATGGCTTGAGCTGGGCATAATAAAGTGAGCTGCAAGTGATGATATCAACAGGAATCAGATGGTATAAGAGAAAACATCAAACAAGCAGCTACAGAGACAGATCTAAGGATATAGAACGAAGAAGTGGAAATAGTAGGTAAGGAAAAACAAACAACATACGAGAAAAGTTTGCAAAGAAAGCTGTAGTAAGTTAGACCTAGGGAAAAGGCAAAGCGCAAGAACGTGAAGGAAACAATTAGAAAGGCCTATGATGAGTCTTAGGACAGGTCCGCAAATAACATAGAAACTAATGCCCATCGTAGATAGGGAACGGCAGAAAAACTCATGAAACAGCTGAACAAAGCAGAAAAAGATGCTGATCGACTGCACGTAACTGAAATAGGTACTTTGAACGATGGCTAACAGATACTGTGGAGTGAACAACATGCACTGGTGGATTCAAGCAACACCTCCGAAGTACAAAACAAAATTTACAAAGCAGACGAGATAGTCACAGATGAGTTACACGAATTCGTAAGACAAAAGAAAAAGAGAAAAGCCACACAACAAAACAGAATTAACAAGTTACTAAAGTATTTAGGACAATTGCTGGAACTACATTTATTGAAAGTAGTGGATACTTGCCGGACAACGAAGATAACATACTTCTGGACAGCAGCTGAAGTAATCTAGATTATGAGAAAGAAGGTGATTGCGTAAACTATAATCGAGTAAGTGTTCTTTATAACTGTTGTAAGCTACATGTCTTAAAAACATAGCAGATTCACCACTATTAAAACAGCAGAATGGATTTAGGAAGAGGCTTTATTATGACTGTTATGATTATTATTATTGATTTATTGATTTAAGCCCACTGTGGAGCGCTGGTATGACTATATTAGCATTATAAGACAAAGTATAAAAAAATGAAGAGAGTGTAACATGTATACTCCCTAGGACCACGTCATCCGACATATTTTTAGTAGTACTCCAGAACGACAAGAGAACCACAAGCACTTAACAGAAGTTATTAAAACTGTACAGCAAGAAACAAACATCACAATAAACACGAAGAGCGAGAAGACTGGAATCACAATATCTAACATTAATGTGAGCCAAGAGCGTAGCTTAACGCCTCCAGTTCTTAATATCTGTATCAACGATATAGTTAGAAAGTGGAAAACTGAGGTCAAGGACACTTAGAAAATGTAACAGACCTAGTAAGGAGACTACCTACACTACGCTTGTCCGTTCACTTTTAGGATACTGTAGCACGGTGTGGCATCCTTACCACATAGGACTGACTGAATACATCGAAAAGTTCAAAGAAAGGCAGCACGTTTTGTATTATCGTGAAATATAGGAGAGATTGTCACAGAAATGATACAGGATTTGGGATGGACATCATTAAAAGAAAGGCGTTTTCGTTGCGACGCAATCTTCTCACGAAATTCCCATCACCAACTTTCTCCTGCGAATGCGAAAATATTTTGTTGGAACCGACTTACATAGGGAGGAACGATCACCAAGATAAAATAAGGGAAATCAGAGCTCGCACGGATAGATATAGGTGTTCAGTCTTCCCGAGCGCTATACGAGATTGGAATAATAGAGAGTTGTGAAGGTGGTTCGATGCACCGTCTGCCAGGCTCTTAAATGTGATATGCAGAGTATCGATGTAGATGAAACCGAGAGATTAACGTAGGACCAGAACACTGGATACACATCATTATGTCCGCTAATCATATAATTTTAGAAGTGAGTGACGATGATTTGCAAAGTTTAATACATTACGTAGACCAGATGTGTTTTAGAATATCTTTCTCGTTTAACTTCTTATGTTATGATATAGACAACCCGCTTGAAAATTATATACATAATAAATTAAATTGTCAGATGATACACAGTAAAACACAAAGAACAGTAGACAAGAAAATGTGGGAAAAATGAAACACAAAAATTTATAAAGTATTGGCAATACCTGTTTTTGAATTAAAGTCAAATAAGACAGTTTAACAAAGTGCGTATACGAGCCACTTTAATGAAAACTATGAGACGCACGAAAGTTTGCAGCGTGATGGACCAGAAAAAAAATTAAAACTTTGGAGCATGGTTGAGAAAATCGGAACTAAAGAATTAATAAAACAAAAGAGAGTAGAATAATTAGAACATATCGACGCGATGTCAGAACGAAGAATAACAAACCGAGTTTGAACGACAAACCAAAAAGGAAACGAGATCCTGGAAGGCAACGGATGAGATGGCTAGAATGAGATCGGAAGAGGCGACATGTCTAATTCCAGAACTGAAGAAGAGAAAGAAGAAGAGGAGGAGGAGGGAGAAAAAAAGATGATATTTAACGACTGAAATAATTTTTGATAAATCGAACACGCTGCCCTATAACCGATAGAGAATGTTCTATGGAAACGAAAGTAACAGTGCACCATAAAGTAGCGTCAAAGGACCGTAAAAGACGTACTTTAACGTTTTATCGGATTTAACAGCGCTATCGGTCTGCACTGAGATGCTGATTTCCACTGGAGAAAGTTATTGAGCTAACAATATGCACTTTCTTTAAATGTGGATCAGTGTCATGTAAAATTAAAGCACAGGATAGAGGACGGAATATCGTACTATAAAATTTGGGAATCCGTTACGTCCTTTAAGTATCTAGGAATAATACTTCGAAACGCTAAGGAATAAGGTGAACACGTAAAATCCGTAGTGCGAAAGAACAGTAGGGGATTTACAAGGGAGCCCTTGAGGGCGAGGTCAAAAGCTCAATCTTTAGTGAACCCAATTTGAAATATTTTATTTACAGTTACGACAGGGAAAAAAAATTAGCTCCTAATGACTCAATACGTGCATAAAAAGGACGACAGAAAATGAGAGTCTCGGATGTATGGGATGCATGTATTACACTTCGCAAAATGGACATTGTCGACATTCAAAAAATGTTCAAAATAAACTTAACTTGCACCACGAACACCGAATGAGAAATGGCGTGCCACAGTTATCACAGAGGTTCGCATCATCAAGGTGACTCCTTGGGAGCTACAAACCGTGCAGGACGCTCAGACACGTATCCAGTCTTAAAGAATCATACTGGTGTAGCGGAGTGATGAGAACTGATGGGCTGTCATGGCATGCAACTGAATGCGAAGTAGTCTGTTATGGAGCTTGTCGTGAAATTGGCTACCCTTAAACGCGTGTCTGCAGACAGTGCGATAATATGTTTTATAGACACGGAAGAAATAAGTATCCAGAGGCAGATTTTCTCCAGTGGTTCCTGTGGTGCGACTAAGGACTCACATTTTGGGATGGTTACTTTGCTCTAAAGGAATATGATTTTTAAACACAGATCGGAAATCAAGCAAGAACAGGTTATTTTGAGCAGATACTGGCCAAAACCTGTGCTCATAACATACTTGCAGTCTTCTTAATGATTAATGGAAAATCTCATATTAAGATGGGAAACAAATACTAATAAAGAGATAGAGGGGCTGGCCAGTACTTACCTCAGCTCAGTACAGCCGATAGCTTCCCTCCGACAACCATGCCTCCATCCCCGCTACTCTCCCTGTTGCTTCATAACCTGGGTTATGAGTAACTGAATCCACTTTCCCTTCTTCCCTTTTTTCCCCTCTCTCCGCCCTGATGAAGGAACAAAGCTCCGAAAGCTAGGAATGTAAATTTTCTGTTCTGTTTTGTGAATCTATCGGCTGTACTGAGCTGAGGTAAGTACTGGCCAGCCGTTTTATCTCTTTGTTAGTATTTGTAATTTTCTTACGTCCTTTTTCCCACTCTTGCTTGGTGTGACGTAGATATTCCTTCCTAGATTACACACACCATAAAGTATCGTGGGGGTCGGAGCACCTCCAAATTCTAGCTGCACTTTAAATAACTTTACAACCACTTTACCATCTATATGAACAGTCGGCATAATTGTATACGAATGCGTTACGGTACTGATGTTAGTTGACGTAGACACCACTCTCTTGGTACCTCCAGTTTGCAGAGGTCCTCCCATGTGAATTTCCTCTTCAAATCCCGATTCGTCAAATTCCTGACTGAACGATAGGATAAGTCTGTTTATCTCATCTACAAATTTTCTGACCGATGCCGCAGTTTGCTGTGCATCGTGAAGTTGAAGCTTTGTTTGAAATTTCGTTATCTCACGTCTTCAAATTCTGTAGCACTGTGTGGAGTTGGGCAATCATACACTGCATCGTTTGAAATCACTGTAATCTATACCGTGAGAAATTTAGCGTGCATAATGTACAAAGTCACTTTCATGCATATCCTGTAAGTTCTATGGAGTATCCTTGAGACGCGTAAACACCAGTTTTTGTAACAAGTGCGCCTTGTTCTCCCTTGAATATCCATAGTTTTTATTATCCACTACACGGAAGTATTGCTGCAGACTTATTCGAAATGTGTTCATCATTCTTTTCTTACTCTGCTGTTGGTGATATTCCATGTATGTAATTATGTTTAATTCCTGCTCCTTCCACAGGAGAACGATGTAGTAACTCCCTGTCCCACAAGAATGATGAACTAAGTATACGGCTTGACATCTGTTTCAGTATCGCTTCACTTGTTAAGCATGTATCGTCATCATTGTTTTCCTCATGTAAACTGTCCGCAGCCGGCTGCTGTGGCCGAGCGGTTCTAGGTGCTTCAGTCTGGAACCGCGCTGCTGCTACGATCGCAGGCTCGAATACTACCTCGAGCACGGATGTGTGTGATGTTCTTGGGTTAGTTAGGTTTACGTAGTTCTACGTTCTAGGGGACTGATGACCTCAGATGTTAAGTGCTTAGAGCCATTAGAACAATTTTTTTTTTCGAGCGTGTGCAACACCAGACATTCCACTGATTCATCCTGCAGAAACAGTGGTATTTCATCTGCCACTTCTGTCTGACTCTGTGAAATTCCTCGGGTGGTAGATACAATGAAATATTTGCTCTTTTTATCGTAGCCATGGCTCTGCTTTGTATCAATACCAGTAGCACTTTAGTACTATTGTGAGTTATCCGTCGACTAAACCAACTAAGGTCCTTAGCCTCAAGCTGTTCTCAGTAATGGATACCTCCAGTCCCGTCCGCTGTTGCCATTAGCAGCCAATATCGTGGTTACATGCCAGGGACATCAATGGCCTCTTGCGACCTCGCACTCAAGTGGTTCCTTGTTAGATTTCTTAGCAGAGTTGTGGAAAGACTACCACCTACAATATGTAGAGTACTTCTCCAGCGTTTAGATCCCTCCTCAAATAGCTATGACAGCAGACATTAAATGATAAGAAAAGACACACCATTATAGTCTTATCAGGTCAGAAACGTGAAGGACATGCCCAGCATAGTTACGTTGGGACCTCAAAAAGAAAATTACATATGCCGTGCCACGCTAAGACCACTGCACGAAAAGACTGGTAAATTTTCGGAGAGAATACAAGTTCCAGGTTTACTACAGGCACATTTGCTCAGCGGAACGGATAACAGGTGCATCACAGTGTGGAATTAAATGACGCGGCAACTGCAAACGTACGCTGGACAGTAAAATTCTTGCGGGCAAAATGTATGAATTGCACAGAGAACTTTGATGTTCTGACGGTTATCTGATCCAAATGCAGTATCGCGCCCAGCGGTAGCGAAACGTTGTCAACAATCTGAGTGAAGCTGCACAAAGGTGAGTGACGTTAATGGCAAGTCGAGGTCTTGCACGGTGCAATTTCTATTTTTTCGCAAGCTGAAATATCACGTGCGCGGAAAGATGTTTTCCAACTAGAACGTTCACACGGCGGATTTAGAATGGCCCATGACCGCGGAATGAACTTCTATCGTTGAGGAACTGAACGACTCATAGAACGTTCCGAGCGTTGATTAGAGAGACTTGGTGACTATATCGAAAAATAAAGCTTTATATCAGTGCCACTTCGCATTGTAGTGCAGCCTTCAATATAAATCACGTCGCCTCCGCAATAATATACACTCCTGGAAATGGAAAAAAGAACACATTGACACTGGTGTGTCAGACCCACCTTACTTGCTCCGGACACTGCGAGAGGGCTGTATAAGCAATGATCACACGCACGGCACAGCGGACACACCAGGAACCACGGTGTTGGCCGTCGAATGGCGCTAGCTGCGCAGCATTTGTGCACCGCCGCCGTCAGTGTCAGACAGTTTGCCGTGGCATACGGAGCTCCATCCCAGTCTTTAACACTGGTAGCATGCGGCGACAGCGTGGACGTGAAACGTATGTGCAGTTGACGGACTTTGAACGAGGGCGTATAGTGGGCATGCGGGAGGCCGGGTGGACGTACCGCCGAATTGCTCAACACGTGGGGCGTGAGGTCTCCACAGTACATCGATGTTGTCGCCAGTGGTCGGCGGAAGGTGCACGTGCCCGTCGACCTGGAACCGGACCGCAGCGACGCACGGATGCACGCCAAGACCGTAGGATCCTACGCAGTGCCGTAGGGGACCGCACCGCCACTTCCCAGCAAATTAGGGACACTGTTGCTCCTGGGGTATCGGCGAGGACCATTCGCAGCCGTCTCCATGTAGCTGGGCTACGGTCCCGCACACCGTTAGGCCGTCTTCCGCTCACGCCCCAACATCGTGCAGCCCGCCTCCAGTGGTGTCGCGACAGGCGTGAATGGAGGGACGAATGGAGACGTGTCGTCTTCAGCGATGAGAGTCGCTTCTGCCTTGGTGCCAGTGATGGTCGTATGCGTGTTTGGTGCCGTGCAGGTGAGCGCCACAATCAGGACTGCATATGACCGAGGCACACAGGGTCAACACCCGGCATCATGGTGTAGGGAGCGATCTCCTACACTGGCCGTACACCTCTGGTGATCGTCGAGGGGACACTGAATAGTGCACGGTACATCCAAACCGAAATCGAACCCATCATTCTACCATTCCTAGACCGGCAAGGGAACTTGCTGTTTCAACAGGACAATGCACGTCCGCATGTATCCCGTGCCACCCAACGTGGTGTAGAAGGTGTAAGTCAACTACCCTGGCCAGCAAGATCTCCGGATCTGTCCCCCATTGAGCATGTTTGGGACTGGATGAAGCGTCGTCTCACGCGGTCTGCACGTCCAGCACGAACGCTGGTCCAACTGAAGTGCCAGGTGGAAATGGCACGGCAAGCCGTTTCACAGGACTACATCCAGCATCTCTACGATCGTCTCCATGGGAGAATAGCAGTCTGCATTGCTGCGAAAGGTGGATATACACTGTACTAGTGCCGACATTGTGCATGCTCTGTTGCCTGTGTCTATGTGCCTGTGGTTCTGTCAGTGTGATCATGTGATGTATCTGACCCCAGGAATGTGTCAATAAAGTTTCCCCTTCCTGGGACAATGAATTAACGGTGGTCTTTTTTCAATTTCCAGGAGTGTATAACTTACTTTTTGAAGCTCCCTCGTACACGAGAATCTTTTGTAGAATGATGTTGTTGCCGCGAAACCCCATTGGGAAATTCTGAGAACTAGTAATTACTTTACTCCTTTTTAGAATAGGAGAGGACCGAAAGTAACTAATGCAGGCATTAACTACGCTCCGCCATGCATTGTACAGTGAATTTTAGAGCATATTTGTAAATTTGGATGAAGGAGCGAGTTCTGTCAGCGACAACGCGTTTCAGTTGCCCTTGTCACAGCTACATTGGGTCAACGCCTACCTGTGTTTCAGCACTTTATCTGATTAGTCAGTACGCTGTTATCAATGTATTACCAATTTCAACTGTATGAAATATTATATCTATGGTCACAAACAATATATGCATCAACAAGCGTAAATCTGTCTCTTAAAAAGTCGTCTGCTGGAAAACTCCGGAAACTTCAGCCACGTAGCAACTCAGTTGCAGAAGATAATCGAGCAGGCTTTTAAATTTTTTCTCCATACAGATCCGATTATATACACCCACAAGCCACCTTACTGTGTACTTCAGTGTTTCTTTCTTTCCTCCTTCCCTCTTTAGTTGCCATATGAGGCGCAGAATCATGTTAAGGTGTTAAGTTTTCCGCCGTTCTCATTTCTGCTGCTTCCCATAACTTTCGCCTTGCTTGGATTTACTCTCAGTCCATATTCTGTACTCAACAGTTCGTGGCATTCAACAGGTCCTGTAATTCTTCGTCACTGTCAATGAGGACAGCAATGTGTGTTGAAAACACTATGGAAAGTTGTCTCCCAACAAGAGAAATATGAAGTTGTCCCTGTAACTAGCTATATATATGTATCTAATAAAAACTGGATATATGTTATATGGATTTATTGCTCTCTACTTTCACCTCGTAAAATGCTAGCGACTCGTCCCGAAACACGCTGTACGTGTCTACTACGGATTGTCAATGTATTCTTCTCCGCCGCTTGAGGCCGTTCGGAGGCGCCTTGTCCCCAAATATCGCGAGACTCCACGCACCCCGTACGGCGATAGGATCAGGGCGAAAGCGCCGCTTTCCGGCCGGCCCGTGAGTTACTCGGCATGCCCGACGCCGACGCCGCCTCCCTGCCGCGGTAACACGAGAAGAACCTTCGCCCCCGCTGCCTGTCACAATAAATCCCGCCACCCCCGGGCCTACCCTGCCCACCCCCGCCGTCTCCAGTTTCCTCCCAGGATTTCCTCAGTCAAGTGAGAGTAATTTATTTCGACTTTTTCGATATTTTTGTTCTTTTCCGCTGACGATAGCTCACTGGGCCCAAGTTGTAGGACGAATTCCACTGTCGCACCTATGCTGATGTGTTCTTTGCAGCTCCGTAATGTTGCCTGTTGCCCGTACTTAAAATTAGCTCTCTCTCTCTCTCTCTCTCTCTCTCTCTCTCTCTCTCTCTCTCTCTCTCACACACACACACACACACACACACACACACGAACACACACACACACACACACACACACACACACAGCGAGAGAGAGGGAGAGAGAGAGGGAGAGAGAGAGAGAGAGAAAGGGAGAAGAGAGGAACAAAGACCTCATGTACTTCATTGCCGGTACACACTATCGTAGAACAGCAGCCAAACTCACGGGTGAGAGATATATTCCTAACCACTGGAATCACGGCATGGAGAATTGTTGGTGATGAGAACAAGACTGATTTGGTAATTATTGAAGGAAGGTTGAACGCTCGCCATTGTGTGGCAAGAATGGTAATTCCTTATGTCGTACCTTTCAGAGCAGTGGTAGCAACTGGTGTATTGTAGCAGAATAACGCAAGAAAACAGATTGTAGCTCACCTTAACGCCCTTGAGTGGGTTGCTGATTACCCTAGTATGTCATCCATAGAGCATGCAAGGGATGCGATGAATGCGATGACAGGACTTAATGTTTTTATATCGGCCTTAAGTTAGAAATCTTCATGACACCCGACACAGGACGTGTTTCAAGCGCGCCAATAAATCCCTTAAGGTAACATTTAGAAATTGTTTCCTTCCTTCCCACAACTGATAAAAAGAGTGTCTTTGGCTGGGGTGGATGGAGAGGTCACAACATGTACTGATGTTGATGATGGACATCAATTCCGCTTAGAGTGAAAGTTTGTACATTTTCCCCCATTACAGGATGATCATATCCACAAAAGTTGATAGATACCGGACTGATATTTTAAGGTGTAACACTTTGCTCTTCGATCTGTGAAGAGCACTTCTATGATTTATACGAACAGCTTTGTGCCCGTTGGACACTATAGACCGGCAGCACACCCGTGGATATTTTGATTATCAAATACGCCGGGAGAAACTCAAGAATCACATCATACACCTTTACGGGGAGGAGATGTATCGCAGCATGAAGAAATTTGAAAAGTTGCGCCACCGTAGATGTCGTTTGCTAAGTACTCTTGCCTTTCTAAAGGGATGTCGTTCCGAGAATGTTGTTCCAAATTTTGCTAAGGTTATGCATCACATCGTTTCTGCAGCAGCTAAGAGAATCAAGAAACGAGCCAGCCTCGCATTGGTACGTGAGAGAGTGCAATTCACCCGCCGGAGCCTTGAGTTTATCTCACAGGAACTACTCAAATTACATTTGCAACTGGCTACTAAGTTCACTTCTTTTTCTTGGGATTGGATTAATGGGGTCACCTGGTTGTCAGCTGATTCCGCCCATAAGAAGGCTACGGGACGTCAAACAGTTAAGTTCTCAGGTCTCCTTGACAAACCATCTCTGCAAGTTCCGTGCAAGACTGTCATCAATTTGAGTGGCATGGTGTTGAGTGATGATGCGGTCTCGGTCTTGCAGAAAGGTCTCAACTTCGCTTCCACCCCCAAGTTCACTCCGGTCGCAGAAATTGTTAGTGCTGTAGAACAGGTTGCAGCTCGACTTCCGCCAGAATCAGCCGAGGAAATACGTCGTGAAACTTGTCGTGCGTTGACGAAATCCAAGGCGATGAAGTCAAATATCAGCAGTAAAGAGAGGGCGGCCATTCGTGATCTGAGGGAACGCTCTGAATTTGTTGTCTTACCGGCTGACAAAGGCAATGCTACAGTTGTTGTCTCCCATAAGGACTACACTGATAAGATGCAGAGCCTGCTAAATGACGACTCCTACCGGAAGATCAGCGTTGACCCTACAAATAAGGTGAAGAACAAGACGAGGGTTCTTCTCAAGGACGCAGATTTACCGGAGGGTGACGCTAAGAAATTGTTACCCCAAGGTCCGGTACCGCCTAGACTACATGGACTCCCGAAGGTTCACAAAGAGGGGGTACCATTACGCCCCATTGTCAGCAACATCAGGGCACCTACATATTTCTTGGCCAAATACCTGACGGGAATATTAAGTCCTTATGTGGGTAAATGCCCTCATCACATCTGTAATTCCGTGGATTTTGTTAAACGCCTTGATAGCTTCAGGTTGGATGAGTCAGATATCATGGTGAGTTTTGACGTCGTTTCCTTGTTTACGAGGGTACCCCTGCGAGAGTCGCTGGAGTTGATTGGTCACAGGTTTGACGAGAATACCACTGAACTTTTTAGGCATGTCTTGACTTCCACGTATTTTCTTTTTAATGGAGAATACTACGAACAAACGGAAGGAGTCGCCATGGGTAGCCCAGTCTCACCGGTGGTAGCGAATTTGTACATGGAGAACTTCGAGGAGGAAGCCCTGTCGTCATCCGAATGGAAACCTACTTGCTTTTTCCGTTAAGTGGACGACACGTTCGTCATCTGGCCACATGGTATGGATAAACTCCTTGACTTCCTTACACATCTAAACTCCATACACCCCAACATCAAATTCACTATGGAGACTGAAACGGAGGGTAAATTACCTTTCCTTGACGTCTTGGTCAGGAGAAGGGCTGACAGCACCCTAGGTCATGGGGTGTATCGAAAGACAACACACACTGATCTGTATTTGCACGCAGACAGCTGCCACCACCCTTCACAGAGGAATGGGGTACTTAAAACTCTAGTGCATAGGGCGCACACTATTTCTGACACAGTGAGTCTACCCCAGGAATTGGAACATCTGAGAACTGTATTTCGAAAAAATGGGTACTCAGAGTGGCAGATCCAACGTGCTCTCCGCCCAACCACTGCATCACAACCTGTTGAGATGGATGAAGTCACGAGGGAGGAGGTAGGCACTGTATTTATTCCATACACAGGCGCACTCTCGGGGAAAATCGCCCGCATTCTGAAGAAACACCGGGTCGGAACTGTGTTTTGTCCTCCGAATAAAACTCGTGCACTAGTGGGGAGCGCCAAAGATGACCTCGGTTTGAGGAAGGCCGGCGTGTACCAGATTCCGTGTCAATGTGGCAAGTCGTATATTGGTCAGACGATGCGTACCGTCGAGGATCGATGCCGTGAACACCAGAGGCACACTCGACTGATGTATCCGAGCAAGTCGGCGGTCGATGAACATTGTTTGTCGGAAAATCACCCTATGGAGTATGGCCGCACGAGGATTCTGGTACAGACGTCGAGATACTGGGACAGCGTTGTTAGAGAGCCCATCGAAATTCGCACCAATGACGACCTCCTCATAAACCGTGACTGTGGCTATAATCTTAGCAAGGCTTGGGAACCAGCGATTGGGTTAATCAAGAGTAAATCGAGCAAACGCATAATTGTGACGACCACGGCGGACAGAGCCATCACACCGACGTCATCTCAGACGCCGTCGCAATCTGTTCCACCGCGCTACCGTGGCGCGGGGCGCGGACGGCGGAGGGAGCGCGCCGCGGGCGGAGGGTATTTAAATTGGCCACCACCGAGACCGAACCCAGTTCCCCTTGAGCAGCCATAGCGTACGGATCTCCGTGCCGGCGCGTTCACAGGAGCTCAGTCCGTCAGTTCACCTGACGATGGCGACATGTTTGATCACCGAAATATTGTGCCCGTTGGACACTATAGACCGGCAGTACACCCGTGGATATTTTGATTAGCTTTGTTATAGATCTCCCCCAGGCCAAGCGTCCTCTTATTTTGTCTATCAGCCCTCTTTATTTAATCTTTTGTATATCTCAACTGGTGCTTTTCATCTGCGAACCCAGTTTCTTACTAGCAATAATAGCACTGCCAAAACGGAATGAGACATACACCAAACGAAGTAAACGAATCTGAAATCAACCATCTCACAAATACCAGTTGTGATCTTCGAGTTGACTAAAATATTTGAAGACAACACGGAAAGCCACTTTTAATTGTCACATACCTAACTGGTAGGTCAGTTGCATTACAGATGGTAATTACATGTACAGGAGCAACACTCATCCCGAGAACAGAGCCCACGTGCCTTGGTAACATCTCTCTTACGGTTTACTGTCATTACAGGCAAAGAAACAGTAGGCAGCATGTAGGAAGGTGCATTACGACTCCACTAAGGAGTGCTAGCGATCCTCATCATCATACAAGTAAGATTAAAAATTTTCTCTGACTTGAAATCAGCCTGGTTGGCTCCGATCATCGTCCACTTAGGATTAAAAAAGTGGTTCAAATGGCTCTGAGCACTATCAGACTTAACTGCTAAGGTCATCAGTCCCCTAGAACTTAGAACTACTTAAACATAACTAACCTAAGGACATCATACACATCCATGCCCGAGGCAGGAGTCGAACCTGCGTCCGTAGCGGTCGAGCGGTTCCAGACTGTAGCGCCTAGATCCTCTCGGCCAACCCGGCCGGCCCACTTGGGTTCACAGAAAGACCAATCCAACGCGTTTAAGCTGAACAAAAAACACCTTAAACTTCGCCGGCAGACAGAAACTGGCCGTCATGACCACTATAGTGCACACTGTTACCAGACAGGAGTGGCCAAGACGTTACACATCGATTTCTGGAATTATTGTAAGAGGAAAACCGTAAGATATTAACAGTTACAACGACTCGCCAGCACGATCCAGAGTGTGCAGGTGCCACGTAACATGGAGCCACACAGTATTGGTTAAATACAGTCTTGGTTGCAATTTTAGTTTTTCATTTTCCAACGACGCGTTTCGCCTTATTTAGGCATCTTCAGGTTACCTACATAGAACAAAGAACTAATACATCTATTAAAGAATCGCTAGCGAGTTGTGCAGACTTGGAAAACCTATAAGCATGTATAAACAGATTAAATATTGAAAGAGCAAATACCTTAATTGGTATTTCTTAGAAGAATCCTTTAGTCAGTGTAGCCAAAGGGCATCGTCGAATATATCAGGCCAACATTGCCTTCGCTAAACTCAGTAAAAACTAGAAATATAAAATAGTAAAATCATTACCTTTTCTAGACGGACTCGAGAGGCACCAAGATCTGCAATAACGCGTCCCCGTTCACAGGAGCGAGTAACAGAGTAAGATGGGGGCTGAGATAATCAGCATTGTTCACCACAGCGTAGTGTGCCAGTACTGGAGCCTAATACAGAATCACCTCAATAGGTAGCGCTGCGACGCAGCAGTGATAAGAATGAGAGATCGTAAACTGGATATACATACCCATTAAAACTTTATAAATGTAATGCACATAAAACATTGATAAGATGGAATTACTAGGGGCAAAACCTGTGCAATAACTTATCCTAAATTTTTAACGAAGCAAAATATAAATGAAGGCGGTAAATTTAAAATGAGAAAACAAGGTGTAAAATACAACACTCAGATGCAGCACATAAACAGATTTTTCGTAGCATATACCACTAGAACGAGAACATTAAAAACACAGGACCGTAATTTCAGATAAAGAGGCCACCCATATAACACCCAATACTGCGTCATTCGGGGCAAGAATTTCTAAGAAAAAAACTTTTTTTATTTGTGAAATACAAGTAAAATTATTAGGCTTAAAAAAAACACACCAACGTGGAAGACGGTAAACTTCCCCCCTCCCCCTTTTATAGCTACATTGAGAAGTGTAAAATGCATAATCATTTAAAGCGACAGACTCGCAAGTATCGTATTTGAAAAAAAAAAAAAAACCTACTGGCTTGGCTAAGAAGACGACATAAGACTAGAGAGGAACAGGGCTAATATTTAGGTAGAATTACGGGAGCTCCAGGATTACATTAATAACACCGATTTCATAACTTCTAAAAAGGCCTGATTAGCACCAAATATTTGGCCGTTAGACAGAGACAAATCTTTGTCTGCCGTATGCCTAAAAATTGCAACCAAGACTGTTGTCAACCAATACTGTTAATCTCTGGTTTGCTGTATGCCACATATTGATTGGAAGAATTTCTGGAGCCACACAGTTTAAAAGAATCTAACACAACCCGATAAGCAATTGTTCGCCTCATTTCCGACAATGTACGTAATGGCTAGTGAAACTACTAGATAGTGTGCGAATCTAGACACCTCTATCGTGTTGAAGTGAATGCCACATTTTTACATAAGACAGGAAGTGGATTTCTGAGCAAGATTGCTTCATCTGGAGCTGCCGACCTGATGAGGTGAGATCAGAGACAATCTGGTATACTTTGGCACATTCCTGTGCTCGCCCACTAATCGGGGTCGAATGTTGTAGGGATCTGATGTTTATTTCAGAAAAAAAAATCAGGAGTGCATTTCTGCAACATCATTATTACTTTACATGACGAATGGTGTGGAATTCTTCCAAGAGTAATTCACAAGCTATACAAGCACGTAATCAGCCGGTGTGAGTCACAGCTCCCTGAATAGCTCAGTATGGTATATCTCCACGTTAACTAGTCCCACCTTAAAGTCGCCGTTATTTTAATCGAGCTCTGTGAAAGAAGCACAGCAAAGGCGATGTATTGAGTATTACGGCACATCATTTCCCGCATGGTCTTCTTGAGCTGAAATCTGCTTATTTGCATAAACACAGCCGAAACTGGACGCAAGCAACATACGACAGATTCTGTGTGTCTCTGAATGACTGAGGCGATATTACCAGTCAGATAGTGAAATCCTATGGACTGGCGCGTATACGAATTGTTTAGATTAGATAACAATCTGTGGATGAGTGTACCAGTAGCGTCGTAAGTCACCGAGAAATATGATCTTAGCTAATTAACAGGAGTTTTGAGAGATCTGGATGTTTACCATAGAATGCTATTAAAGACTGAGCCATCTCGACTCCCATCCACTCTGTTTTCGACATGACTCTTTGCTTTCCGGCTCTTTGAGTCGGCTACATGGCACCCGGCGGCGGCAGGACTATTTTTGACGATTAGGGCGACTGTTGAAAAAATGAATGCGATGTGAGGAGCGAGATGGATTGCTTCTCAGTATGGCCGCGCATTTGGATTTGGCATTCGCATGGCCGTAGTGTGCTCTGTGTGTGCTCCTCGTGCTTCTGCCGTAGCGCCTTGTTGAGCGTTGCCATGTTGCGGAAGATGGTTTGGTCCCGTCTTCGCCTTGGTCCATGATTTACTTCTTGGCGAAAGTCAAGTATTTCGTTTTGGGAAGCTTTGTTCTTAGGGTGATTTATAAAGTACCTTTTAAGTTGTTATATGAGGATCGAGATATATTGTAAGATCCTCCATTTGCTTTTAAAGAAAGGAAGCGGAAAAACGTATTGGTTGCAATTTAAACTGCCATTTGAGCTGGTTTGTACTCGATCTTGATAAGAAAAGAGCTCTGACATGATACTAAGAGTAAACTGCGTGTTTTCGTTTTCCTTTTATTCTAATGCTAAAGCTGAAGTTTGATTCAGTTGTTTTCTTTCGAGCGCCCGTAAGAGTCGTTGCGCACTGCGGCACAATCCTATAGCGACGTCTGACTCTTTGGGCACATGTTTGCACCCGCACGCGTACTGGGTGAAGGAAAGCAAGCTGAAAACTGTAAGCAACATTTTTACTCGAAGTGACACTCTTCTGTGTGCCTTCGGCTATTTAAATGCCGCTTATTTCTGTTGAGATGTTTGAACTGTTCAGAGTAGTAATGGTAGTTCGAAGTGCTAATGTTATTCGAAGTGTATGTTTTGAGTAGCTACCTTCTGAATAGATACTCTCACAGGATGCCAAATTACCTATTTATGGAATCCCACTCATTGGTTTATCATGTTGATCAGACAATTTTTAAAGTGCACTACTGTTATGTATATTATCTGCTCATGAGTGCCATTAATATCTGATTCGCCGGCCGATGTGTCCCAGCGGTTCTAGGCGCTTCAGTCTGGAACCTGCGACCGCGTAGCGGTCGCAGGTTCGAATCCTGCCTCGGGCATGGATGTGTGTGATGTCCTTAGGTTAGTTAGTTTTAAGTAGTTCCAAGTTCTAGGAGACTGATGACCTCAGATGTTAAGTCCCATAGTGCTCAGAGCCATTTGAACCAATACCTTATTCGACGAGTATTTTACACAGGCCAACCCTAATATATACATTTTCCTTTAGTTCGACCATAAAGGTCGTTAGTAAACTATTGTCACAGTAATGATTAAAGTTATGGGGCAGGTTTTGAAACTGCTTTATTTTCAGTATTTGTAAACTGTTTTAATTGAATTTTTTAAAACCGGCCCTTTCTACTGTCTATTTCGTGTAGAATCTGGTGCTGAATGATTATTACGTTGTAACTAACAGTTTCTGTCTGCACTACAGGTGCGGCTGGGCATACATTTGTTATTGAGAGGTTTTATACAGTTAATACAGTTGCGGTATTTTGACCTATCTAAACCATTGGGTTTTGTTTTGCCATTACAGCCGGCGTTCAGTGGTACCGGCCAGGTAATACTGAGGCGTAAAAAGTCATGGGATACCTCCTGTTATCGCATCGGGCATCCTTTTGCCCGACATACTGCAGCAGCCCGACATGTCACGGACCCAACGGGTAGCTGGAAGTCCCTGCATAAATGTTGACCATTGCTGTCTCTGTATCAGTTCATAATTATGCAAGGTTTGCCGGTGCAGCATTTTGTGCACGAACTCAGTTCTCGATTAAGTCCAATAAATGCTTGACGGGATTCATGTCGGGTAATCTGGGCCAATGGTGGATTAAGTTGGACCGAGGACCCCGTCTATTTAATATAAACACAGTCCTATCATCGGCAAATTTCGTGACGCAGTCCTAACGGATACGTCCGTCGTACGTTCCACATTGATTTCTACAGTCGTTTCGTTTCGATTTACCATGTGATCAGTCACATTGAGGAATAGCGCATCTCCTGCAAATTTACTTTACTTTAACAGTTTCTGCTTTAAAAATACAAAGAAAGAAATCCGCAAAAGTGATGTTAAAATTAACATAGCACCATGCTTGTTCTTTCTTGACACACACATTCGTTTAATTCATGTACACTACGTGTGTGAACCGCAACATAAAAATGTTCGAAGCAAAGACATTCCTGTCACCAGTTACAGTTCAGAAACCGTGCACTCTGACGCAACGAACAAAGCTTGCTGCCAGTGTGAAACCAGTACTACACAAAACTCTTACTCACTCCACTGTGCAGTTCTTCACTCCGAGGCATCAAACATCTGTAGTGGGGCGGAGAGAAAGACAACCGGTACGGGCGCATGTTTAAAGGCTGTATTTCGAGAAGGTAAGAACTGTCTACTCTCAGAATTACGACCCCCGGTTTTCGCTATTTTCCACTTAAAAACTGAGATAAGTTGGCAATGTCTCTTTTTTAAAATCAGTGTTACATAACGTTTCGCCGATGGACCAACAGTCCGATGCTATTAAACAGGAGCATCAGATTAGCTCTGCATTGGCGTCTGAGAGTAGATATTATGGAAGATATAAACGCCAATGGCACCAGTTACGGTACATAAAAATGTTAGCTTCTCCATTCGACAACTGCCAACTACATAATGAAGGAAATTATGGCAAAACATTGTGGAGAGGAACAGGGTGTAACAAAAAGTACGTTACAATCCGTGGTGATCTGCAGGGAATCTTTCCAAATGTTCGGCAAGTTATTGCCAGGCGATAGAAAATATATACCGAAGGAGGAGGTGGCCGTATTGAGCATCTTCTGTAACTGTGTTTACTGACAATAATGTACATTGGTTCCTTTCCTCCTTGCCTATATCAGCTGCTTCAATCTGGAGGCAGCGTAAATGTGTATTTGCTGAAGCGGTAATCTCCTTTGAAAGTCTGAAAACTGGGTAATTTGCGTGATTACTTTCAAGCAAAATAAAAATCAATGCTAAATCTGATGATATAATTTTGTTCCTCATACTTTTTCTCGACATCAGACGCTCCCTGTAAACTCTGTACCATGACCCCTTACAGCCGGAACGTTGGTCGTCGTTGGGAATTCACGAAGTCCTCCTGCTGGACCTGTGACAAAATAATTGTGAGACCTTAACTTTTCCCGAGGAATTGAATGTTCAAATAACTTACGGCTTTGCTGCCGGGTGACGTAGTCGACCACCGCCGATATTTCGACAGCAGAACACCCCGCCATTCTCAAGGCATAAAAATAATTTTTTGTAAATCGTTGTCAATATATTTTCTATAAGCATAGGTGGAATAATTGAAACAAATATTAAGTTCTAACAAGAAGGTGAGATAATGAAAAAGATTTCATGCGTCTCGCCCAAAAAATCTAGACAAAGGTGTGCATCGAAAGTAGATTGGAATATGTCGAATAGAAAATTCAGTACAGCAGTAGGGCATGAAAATCCAATGCAAATTGTATGTACCATTCTAAATTTATGTTTCCCGCCATTTTGTAAAATATTGTTCCGAAAAAAATGTGTTTAAGTTCTGGGTTACATTTCTTGCAGTTAAGTTAAACATACCTGTAGTCATCGACTTCTATACCATACAGCAATCCTTTCATATATAAAAAGAAGGTGTTCCTCCCTCCATTTTCTTTGTGGTCATGGTGGTCCTGCGGGTCTCATTGGCAGCTTCTATCATCCACTCCACTGCTCGCTCGACAAGCCTCTCATCCGCTTTAGTGGAGAAGCTGTAACAGACTGGCTCGATCTCAGGTTCGAAATAATGACTC
This sequence comes from Schistocerca gregaria, assembly GCF_023897955.1. Lineage (NCBI taxonomy): Eukaryota > Metazoa > Arthropoda > Insecta > Orthoptera > Acrididae > Schistocerca > Schistocerca gregaria. Next base: position 342,701,051 of record NC_064926.1, on the reverse strand, counting down.
TTAGGCCATATTTGAAATTACACGCTGCTACATTAGCCGCGGTGTAGATAAGGTTTCTCCCGCTGTGAATGGCTTTCTGAGACATCGACCAGGCGCAAGAGTTAAAACTTTTCTACATCTACATCTACGTTTATACTCCGCAAGCCACCCAACGGTGTGTGGCGGAGGGCACTTTACGTGCCACTGCATTACATCCTTTTCCTCTTCCAGTCGCGTATGGTTCGCGGGATGAACGACTGCCGGAAAGCCTCCGAGCACGCTCGAATCTCTCTAATTTTACATTCGTGATCTTGGGAGGTATAAGTAGGGTGAAGCAGTATATTCGACACCTCATCCAGAAACGCACCCTCTCGAAACCTGGAAACATCTCCGTAACGCTGTCACGCTTACAAAATAACCCTGCGACGAAACGCGGCGCTCTTCTTTGGATCTTCTCTATCTCCTCTGTCAACCCGACCTGGTACGGATCCCACACTGATGAGCAATACTCAAGTATAGGTCGAAGGAGTGTTTTGTAAGCCACCTCCTTGTTGATGGACTACATTTTCTAAGGACTCTCCCAATGAATCTCAACAGGGCACCCGCCTTACCAACAGGTAATTTTATATGATCATTCCACTTCAAATCGTTCTGTACGCATACTCCCAGATATTTTACAGAAGTAACCGCTACCAGTGTTTGTTCCGCTATCATATAATCATACAATAAAGTATCCTTCTTTCTATGTATTCGCAGTACATTACATTTGTCTACGTTAAGGGTCAGTTGCCACTCCCTGCACCAAGTGCCTATTCGCTGCAGATCTTCCTGCATTTTTCTGCAATTTTCTAATGCTGCAACTACTGTGTATACTACAGCATCATCCGCGGAAAGCCGCATGAAATGGTAAACTTGAGTGTAACCACCCAGTCATCGTTATAGCAAGACGTGCGATAACATTAACTAAACGTATTGCCAGTTTCATTGGTAACGTGACGAATCCATGGAGTGCGGTTCGACACGTTTCCGGTGCACCTGGACGAATTTTCATAAACGCCCTGTACCTGTTAACGAATACGGAGTAGGTTTCCACAGACGTCAATGGCTGAGAGACCTCTTAAGCAAAAGAAGGTTTTATGTTGTCCTCGAAGGCTATCGACAGGAGTGCGCTTTGTGCAATAGCACAGATATTATTTTCTATGTATATAATGGTCTGGCAGACAGGGTGGGCAGCAATCTGTGATTGCCTGCTGTTGATGCTGCGGCGTACGGTAAGGTGTCGAAACTGAGTGACTGTAGGAGTGTATAAGATGACTTGACAAAATTGCTACGTGATGTGATGAATGGCAGCTAGCTCTAAACGGATGAGAAGGATAAAAGACCGTAACGTTCGAATACAACGTTAGTAGTGTGCTACTTGACAATGTCAAGTCATTTGAATATCTGGTCGTAGCGCTGTAGGAGATATGAATTGGAATGAGCATGTGAGGATTGCGTTAGGAAAGGCGAATGCCAAACTTCAACATATTGAGAAAATTGTGGGAAATTGTGGTTCATTTGTAAAGGAGACAACATATAGTAGGCTAGTGTCATCTATTCTCGGGTACTGTTCGAGTGTTAGGGATCCGTACCACGTCGGATTAAAGGAAGACATCGAACCGATTTATAGGAAAGCTGCTAGGTTTGTTGCATGTAGGTTCAAACAATACGTAAGTGTTACGGAGATGCTTCGGGACCTCAAATGGGGTCCCGCGAAGGGTAGCAACTTAGTTTTCGAAGAACCCAATTGAAACAATTTAGAGAAGCAGGATTTGAAATGGCTCTGCTGCCATCAACATACATTTCTCTCAAGGACTATGAAGATACCACACAAGAAACTAGGGCTGATACAGAGGCATTTCTCCTCCGCTCTACGTGAGAGTGGAACAGGCAAGGAAATTACTAGTAATACAGGGTACCCTCCGACTTGCACTCTATAGTAGCTTGAGAGCCGCACGGGATTAGCCTAGCGGTCTAGGCGCTGCAATCATGGACTCTGCGGCTGGTCCCGGCGGATTCGAGTCCTCCCTCGGGCATGGGTGTGTGTGTTTGTCCTTCTGATAATTTAGGTTAAGTAGTGTGTAAGCTTAGGGACTGTTGACCTTAGCAGTTAAGTCCCATAAGGTTTCACACACATTTGAACATTTTTATAGTAGCTTGCGAAGCATGTACGTAGATGCAGATCTCGATAACGAAGCTTCTGGCGAACTTAGGGTGAACTCTACAATAGGGTGGACATCCCAGAGAAAGTTTTCCACCGTCCAGTGGAGACAGCAGCGTATTAACTACACAAGAAAGTACTTGCTGAGAAGTCCTTGTATTCAGAGTGTATCGCTATAGAGGTGGCAGATGACACCTTAACTCGTTCGTGGTTGTTTGCACATTGGGAGAGCACAATGTTTCCCGCGTAGTTTTCCTCCCAGCACAGCACTGCAGCCTCTGAGGGGACACACAGGATTTCGGCAGAAGGCGTCCGTGTAGCGGGCGGGCTGCGCAGGTCCCGCTAGGTCCGGCTGACGCTAGCAGACTGCTGGAAAGAATGGTGCGCTGCAAGTGTTTGTGGCGTGTGGCGCGCCTCGCGCCGCAGTTTTTTCCTTTATCGCTCGGCCGGGCCTGTACCGGCCGAGAGACTGATGGTGCGGTCCGGCGCTCCGCGGGCCTTCGTTTTCCGCAGCTGTACGGCTTAAGTCATTCCCCGCGGCAAGACAAACGGCCGATCCGTGCCCGCGGAGGAGAAATAGAACTCCGCCAGATAAGAGTCGCGCACGATTTATGACGCTCCCCGCTGCGTCTATATCGCAGATAACTGAAGCGACAGCTCGTTGAGTCAGGAACTCCATTCGGGTTAAACGCGAAACCTGCACCTCATTCTCTCATGGCTGGTGGCCATACGAGCTGAAAAATATCGCACTGTACATACTGGAACATGTCAACCGCCTGCATAATAATACTGTTACTTTTGTGATATCTGTACAGTTAACATATCCAGCTTCAAGAGCGTAGCGCAGGTGACGCCTGTATATAAGAAGGGTAGAAGGACGGATCCTCAAAATTACAGACCAGTACCCTAGTTGCAGGATTCTCGAACATATTCTCAGTTCGAATATAATGAATTTCCGTGAGACAGAGAAGTTGCTGTCCATGCATCAGCACGGCCTTAGAAAGCATCGCTCCTGCGAAACGCAACTCGCCCTTTTTTCACATGATGTCTTGCGAACCATGGATGTAGGGTATCAGACGGATGCCATATTCCTTGACTTCCGGAAAGCGTTTGACTCGATGCCCCACTGCAGACTCCTAAGGTACGAGCATATGGGATTGGTTCCCAATTATGTGAGTGGCTCGAAGACTTCTTAAGTAATAGAACCCAGTGCGTTGTCCTCGATGGTCAGTGTTAATCGGAGGTGAGGGCATCATCTGGAGTGCCCCAGGGAACTGTGGTACGCCCGCCGTTGTTTTCTATCTACATAAATGATCTTTGGGATAGGGTGGATAGCAATGTGTGGCTGTTTGCTGATGATGCTGTGGTGTACGGGAAGGTGTCGTCGTCGAGTGACTGTAGGAAGATACAGGATGACTTGGACAGGATTTTTAATTGGTGTAAAGAATGACAGCTAACTCTAAATATAGACAAATGTAAATTAATGCAGATGAATAGGAAAAAGAATCCCGTAATGTATGAATACTCTATTAGTAGTGTAGTGCTTGACACAGTCACGTCGATTAAATATTTGGGTGTAACACTGCAGAGCGATATGAGGTGGGACAAGCATGTAATGGCAGTTGTGGGGAAGGCGGATAGTCGTCTTCGGTTCATTGGTACAATTTTGCGAAGATGTGGTTCATCTGTAAAGGAGACATAAAATAGTAATATGACCTCTTCTTGAGTACTGCACGAACGTTTGGGATCCATATCAGGTTCGATTGAGGGAGGACATAGAAGCAATTCAGAGGCGGGCTGCTAGATTTGTTACTGGTAGGTTTGATCATCACGTGAAAGTTACGGAAATGCTTCATGAACTCGGGTGGGAGTCTCTGGAGGAAAGGAGGCGTTCTTTTCGTGAATCGCTACTGAGGATATTTAGACAACCATCATTTGAAGCTGACTGCAGTACAATTTTTCTGCCGCTAACTTATATTTCGCGGAAAAACCACAAAGATAAGATAAGAGAGATTAGGTATCGTACAGATGTATGTAGGCAGTCATTTTTCCCTCGTTGTGTTTGGGAGTGGAACAGGGAGAGAAGATGCTAGTTGTGGTACGAGGTACCCTCCGCCACGCACCGTATGGTGGATTGCGGAGTTTGTATGTAGATGTAGATGTAGAGCTAATGTCATATGCAGTAGAGAAACTACAATGACCTACTTTGGCCTGTATATCTCCTTTACGTCATAACAACTAAGAGATATAGTAACAACGTCTTAACTACGTATTACCTCGCCAAAGTCAGTTAGTTTGCAGGTACATGTCAGCATTCGTGGTACACAATGAAATTCCTTCCAAACTCTACCGTAATGCACCGCTTAGCAGCCGAAAAAAAAATGACGCAGCCCATTGATGAAATTGAATATCTTCTGATAATTCGTTTTTGTCACCTGTGTCAGCCAACCTAGATGTCTTCTTTAGTTACTAACGAGAATTACAAAGGTTCTCACACAGGGTTCTATTTTAAGTCCACTCCTATTTCTTGTATAAATGAATAACTTCAAAAATGGTTCAAATTGCTCTGAGCACTATGGGACTCAACTGCTGTGGTCATTCGTCCCCTAGAACTTAGAACTACCTAAACCTAACTTACTTAAGGACATCACACACATCCATGCCCGAGGCAGGATTCGAACCTGCGACCGTAGCAGTCGCACGGTTCCGGACTGCGCGCCTAGAACCGCGAGACCACCGCGGCCGGCTGAATAACTTCATTCAAACTCTCATTCAAAGGGCAAAACTGGAACTTTTTGCAGAATACACGAGCCTTATAATAAACTCCATTAGAGAAAAAAGAAGTGAAGGTATTCTGAAAGATTTTTTGAAGCAAAAGAAGTTATTGTGATTTTTTTTTTTTTTAGAAATAATCTTACAGCTGTTCTCAAAAAATTGCGTCTCCTCAAATTTTCATTAAGACACACCATGTTCACTTCTGTACAACAAATAGAGTCATGTCAACAATTAATAAATTCAGACAACATTGTCTGCGGAGTAAAGCGATCCGGTGCATTATTTAGTTTAAAACCAACAGCCGAGATGGCAACTCCGAGGAGCCGCCAGCACCAGCACCAGCCGTAGGGTAGCAAAAATTCCGATGATGGCATTAACAAAAGCCGAAACCGGTAAATAAGCCGGCCAATATGGCCGAGCGGTTCTAGGCGCTTCAGTCTGGAACCGCGAGACCGCTCCGGTCGCAGGTTCGAATCCTGCCTTGGGCATGGATGTGTGTGATGTCCTTAGGTTAGTTACAGTTAAGTAGTTCTAAGTTCTAGGGGACTGATGACCTCACATGTTAAGTCCTATAGTGCTCAGAGCCATTTGAACCATTTGATCCAGTAAATAAGCAAGTATCGTTGTGATCTCGACTGTTGATTTTAACCTAAATGTCAGCAATTGGTGCAGGAAACGAGCAGGAGTCAGCAGATAGGGTAGAATGCCCCTAATTTTTGGGTGCAGCTATTGATGGAAACTGAACGGGAAGAAGCATATTACTGAGTTTGTCAAACAATTAGATGCAACCAATTTTGCTCTTCGCGTAATTGGTAACCATGGAAACAAACAAATGAACCTGCTCAAAAATTGCATAAATACACTCAGTAATGTCTTACGGAATGATTTTCTGGGGTAACACACCACGTAGAAAGAAAGCACTGCTTGCAAAAAAAGCAGCGAACTAATAGAAATATGTAGAAGTCACCCACGGAAGTTATGTTGGTAGCTTTTCAATGAGTTAGGCCATTTAACTGCGCCATCACAATACATATGTTCGCGAATTAAATTCGTCATATACGGCGCACCACAATTTGAGAAGAACAGTCATATCTATACCTACAACACTGGAATGAAAAAGACCTTTATTATCTATTATGAAAACTGTCAGTGGCTCAGAAAGGAGTCCAACATACGGCAATAAAATTGTTTAATCATTTGTCCAATACCGTAAAATGTTTGGCAGATGGGAAAGAAAGTTTAAATATAACTAAAAATTATTTATCTGGGGTAGCTCCTTCTATTCCATTGCCGGTTTCTATTTAAAAACAGATTGCCAGTAATAATAATAGAAAAATCGTGTTTATGTGTAGCTGCATGAGTAGGACTAAAGAAGTAATGTGTTCACTAATCTTAACACCAAGCATGTGTAATTATCCTGTGGGACTGACGATTCTGTAGTTAGATTTCTTTCCTTCCCATGCCAACCAACCAAATTATACTGTAAACTCGTCACACATCATTTCCATAAAATAACAGTTCAAATTATCTATGGAACATGTAACTAAGTAGCCGACGGTCTGAATTTGCCTCAAGCAGCTACCAATTTTACGTTGCTGGCGAAAACAAATTACTGCACGACATTCCATTTCATCACTGGACTGTGTCGTTTTGTTCTTGCTCTTCCAGCGGTGCACTACGGTTGTGCCTGCTGGAAAGTGTGTGCCACAGCGGCAAACTAAAAATGAATTACGTAACTTTTATTCTTTTGATGTTATAATTAAAACATTATTACTACTCTCGTACGTGGATTTCTATGTACCACTCTTCCTCGAAGTCCCTAACCGGTTCGTTCTTTTGAAGTGCTCTCTACATCTACATTTTTACTCCGCAAGCCACCCAACGGTGTGTGGCGGAGGACACTTTACGTGCCACTGTCATTACCTCACTTTTCTGTTCCAATCGCGTATGGTTCGCGGGAAGAACGACTGTCTGAAAGCCTCCGTGCACGCTCGAATCTCTCTAATTTTACATTCGTGATCTCCTCGGGAGGTATAAGTAGGAGGAAGCAATATATTCGATACCTCTTCCAGAAACGCACCCTCTCGAAACCTGGACAGCAAGCTACACCGCGATGCAGAGCGCCTCTCTTGCAGAGTTTGCCACTTGAGTTTGCTAAACATCTCCGTAACGCTATCATGGTTACCAAATAACCCTGTGACGAAACGCTTCTCTCTTCTTTGGATCTTCTCTATCTCCTCCGTCAACCCGATCTGGTACGGCTCCCACACTGAGGATACTCAAGTATAGGTCGACGAGTGTTTTGTAAGCAACCTCCTTTGTTGATGGACTACATTTTCTAAGGACCAACAATTAATTTTATATGGTCATTCCACTTCAAATCGTTCCGCACGCATACTCCCAGATATTTTACAGAAGTAGCTGCTACCAGTGTTTGTTCCGCTATCATATAATCATACAATAAAGGATCCTTCTTTCTATGTATTCGCAATACATTACATTTGTCTATGTTAAGGGTCAGTTGCCACTCCCTGCACCAAGTGCCTATCCGCTGCAGATCTTCCTGCATTTCGCTGCAATTTTCTAATGCTCCAACTTCTCTGTATACTACAGCATCATCCGCGAAAAGCCGCATGGAACTTCCGACACTATCTACTAGGTCATTTATATATATTGTGAAAAGCAATGGTCCCATAACACTCCCCTGTGGCACGTCTCTCCATTGCTAACAACATGCTGTGTTCTGTTTGCTAAAAACTCTTCTATCCAGCCACACAGCTGTTCTGATATTCCGTAGGCTCTTACTTTCTTTATCAGGCGAAAGTGCGGAACCGTATCGAACGCCTTCCGGTAGTCAAGGAAAATAGCATCTACCTGGGAGCCTTTAACTAATATTTTCGGGGCCTCATGAACAAATAAAGCGAGTTGGGTCTCACACGATTGCTGTTTCCGAAATCCATGTTGATTCTTGCAGAGTAGAGTCTGGGTTTCCTAAAACGACATGATACTCGAGCACAAAACATGTTCTAAAATTCTACAAAGATCGACGTCAGAGATATACACTCCTGGAAATGGAAAAAAGAACATATTGACACCGGTATGTCAGACCCACCATACTTGCTCCGGACACTGCGACAGGGCTGTACAAGCAATGATCACACGCACGGCACAGCGGACACACCAGGAACCGCGGTGTTGGCCGTCGAATGGCGCTAGCTGCGCAGCATTTGTGCACCGCCGCCGTCAGTGTCAGCCAGTTTGCCGTGGCATACGGAGCTCCATCGCAGTCTTTAACACTGGTAGCATGCCGCGACAGCGTGGACGTGAACCGTATGTGCAGTAGACGGACTTTGAGCGAGGGCGTATAGTGGGCATGCGGGAGGCCGGGTAGACGCACGCCAAGACTGTAGGATGCTACGCAGTGCCGTAGGGAACCGCACCGCCACTTCCCAGCAAATTAGGGACACTGTTGCTCCTGGGGTATCGGCGAGGACCATTCGCAACCGTCTCCATGAAGCTGAGCTACGGTCCCGCACACCGTTAGGCCGTCTTCCGCTCACGCCCCAACATCGTGCAGCCCGCCTCCAGTGGTGTCGCGACAGGCGTGAATGGAGGGACGAATGGAGACGTGTCGTCTTCAGCGATGAAAGTCGCTTCTGCCTTGGTGCCAATGATGGTCGTATGCGTGTTTGGCGCCGTGCAGGTGAGCGCCACAATCAGGACTGCATACGACCGAGGCACACAGGGCCAACACCCGGCATCATGGTGTGGGGAGCGATCTCCTACACTGGCCGTACACCTCTGGTGATCGTCGAGGGGACGCTGAATAGTGCACGGTACATCCAAACCGTCATCGAACCCATCGTTCTACCATTCCTAGACCGGCAAGGGAACTTGCTGTTCCAACAGGAAAATGCACGTCCGCATGTATCCCGTGCCACCCAACGTGCTCTAGAAGGTGTAAGTCAACTACCCTTGCCAGCAAGATCTCCGGATCTGTCCCCCATTGAGCATGTTTGGGACTGGATGAAGCGTCGCCTCACGCGGTCTGCACGTCCAGCACGAACGCTGGTCCAACTGAGGCGCCAGGTGGAAATGGCATGGCAAGCCGTTCCACAGGACTACATCCAGCATCTCAACGATCGTCTCCATGGGAGAATAGCAACCTGCATTGCTGCGAAAGGTGGATATACACTGTACTAGTGCGGACATTGTGCATGCTCTGTTGCCTGTGTCTATGTGCCTGTGGTTCGGTCAGTGTGATCATGTGATGTATCTGACCTCAGGAATGTGTCAATAAATTTTCCCCTTCCTGGGACAATGAATTCACGATGTTCTTATTTCAATTTCCAGGAGTGTAGGTCTATAGTTTTGCACATCTGCTCGACGACCCTTCTTGAAGACTGGGACTACCTGTGCTCTTTTCCAATCATTTGGTACCTTCCGTTCCTCTAGAGACTTGCGGTACACGGCTGTTAGAAGGGGGCAAGTTCTTTCGCGTACTCTGTGTAGAATCGAATTGGTATCCCGTCAGGTCCAGTGAATGTAGCAGTGAATGTACCCAAATTCGCGACGTCTTATCAACAGTGCGCGACGCTTACCGTTACGCTACTAGACTTCAGAAAATTTCATTTTTGTGTACGCACAAATAGAGTTGGTTTCCCTTCAGTCAGCATTATTATTATTATTATTATTATTATTATTATTGTTACTATCTTATGTTCCTGGATTTAGTAAAAGCATACGACAGTGTACCAAGGGGGAAAAATGGGAAGCCTTGTGAAAAGATCAAGTTTCTAATTCATTAATTAAAAAACTTCAGACTGTATGAAGGTTGTGAAAGCAGTGTACATGTAGAAGGTGGAAGAACAAAATGGTTTGAGACAAAGAGAAGTGTTCAGCAAGGCAGCTTACTTTCCCCATTACTCTTCATTACAGCTACAATATTCCTCCAAGTACTAAACCTAATCTGGGACAAAGGTGTCATGCATAAAACTTATCTCCTGCCAGTCATGACATATAGTCTGGAAACCTGAGCCATAAGTAAGAGAGAAGAGAGACAGATAACAGCCTGTAAAATTAAGTTTCTTAAGTCAGCTTTACAAGAATCCAGGAGAGACAGAGTCATGAAGGGATGTGTAAGGAGAAACCTAGAGGTGGCCTTGGATGTTAAGGAAAGAATGAGCACGGCAAGACTGAACTGGTTATGTCTTGTGAAGCGAATGCACCAATCTCGAGCTCCACGTTAGTATTTGGATATGGAGATACCAGGATGACCGACTGGGCGGCCTGGGAAGAGATGGACAGACTACATTAATGAAGATACCGAGAGGAGTAATGTGGGATGCAGTGCAGAAAGGAAAGCTATACCAAGACAGAACCTAATCGAGGCAAATCGTTAAAAAGATTATTACCCGGCTCACTGGAATGAAATCCCGATGTTATTATTATTATTATTTTTATTATAAGCGACAGCAACAGTAGGAACAGCAGTATTAGCAGCAGCAGCAGGAGCAATAGTAGTGGTAGGACTAACACTGTTAGTTCCTATTAAAAAGGGTTATTCAACTAGTCGTTAGATATCTTCAAATCTAATTTGAATTTACTCTTAACTCTCTTACGACCACTCTATTTTTATTTAGCATATTGAATGAACTTCTCTCTTTAAGGAAAGAACCTGTCAACATACTGTATGTATAAAATCCTGTTACGATGTAGTGTAGTGTGTTAAGGAACAGTTTATCACCTGTAACCCACGCGAGTTTTAAAATTACGGTACAGCTTTAAACAGTGATATTCGTGAATATAATTCCAGCGTGTTATTCAATGCATGAAAGGGTTAGGTTTCTCCTTGGAACAAAAATCTAATAACAGAAATACATATTTCATACGTAAATGACAGTGTACGCATGTCTGTACATAACTATTATTTAGATAACATAAAATATGGCGCTCCCCACTTCCAAAATAATCCTACATGGTAATCCAGTGCTTTATTGACAATCTGTTACTGGATAGCATAATATTTGTGTGGTTGCTTCACTATATAACTGATATCCGTGTCAATTGTTAAGTTCGTAGTAGTTTACCCTGTGAAATTATTTTGAGGAGGCCGCCTCTTTAAGATATAACAAATTAATTTACACGTACGCAAATTTAGACGGATAACGCGATTATTCAGGCCATTGGCATACATCCTAAAGTGGGGGATTTGTGTAATAATTAATCTGATGGGAAAATTAAAAGAAAATACAATCTTTCGTTTCAACACACAAGTTTATTCCAATAAAACAGTGATGTTCGGTCACTAACCTCACCCAAGCCACTGGAGAGCGCTGCCCTGTCTCGAGTTATTCGTACCTGAGCGGCAATTGCCAGGTCGCCACTGCTCGAAGGGCGGCTAACGGACGCGCCACGGTGAAATGGAGGGTGCTTAAGAATGGACACTCTGTCTAGCGGCTGTCGTAGTTCGGGGCCCGCGCGCCTCGTATGCTAAGAGGCGAGTAGGTGTATTTTCTTTGTGTGTGATTGTTTTCGATAATAAGTGCTTCTCTGTATATGTTGTCTTTCATTGCAGAGTGAATGGACCCGAACCATCATACAATCCTTTAAATTCCCGGTCCTCCGGTGAACTTGAAGATTCAAGTTTCCATCTATAGATGCTAACAACATAATTATATTACAAGAAACAGAGAAACAATTAATAACGCTATCTCTGTCAAACTAATGATGTCATTTTAGATAGCAGAGTTAGTCTCCTGCCTCCCACATTGCCCCAGTGAACTCAAACAAGATCTGAAGCATACGGCCGGCCGGGGTGGCCGAGAGATTCTAGACGCTACAGTCTGGAACCGCGCGACCGCTGCGGTAGCAGGATCGAATCCTGCCTTGGGCAATGATGTGTGTGATGTCCTTAGGTTAGTTAGGTTTAGTATTTCTGAGTTCTAGGGGACTGATGACCTCAGAAATTAATCCCATAGTGCTCAGAGCCATTTCAACCATTTTTTGAAGCATACGTTCACTCCACGAATTGCTGACAGAAAAGTGACTACAAGCATTTTAACCGCCAATGACAATCAAGTACTGAACACATATACTCTAATCCTGAGGTCCGCAATCGTATGGATGCCCTCAAGTGCGGAACAAATTGACTGTCTCGCCAAACGCCGCTTGCAATGCTCACCGCGAATTCTCGATCGCCACGAAGAACAGTGCTGTTGTGTGCATGCTAGTCTGTAGGGAAGTCGGGGTCACGTTGTGATAGTTGCAACTGCGTCTCCTGTTCGTCTGCTTAGCTGCGCTGTCCACTTCAACTCAAGTCAGCAGTCGAATCTCTGACTCACAGCCTTTCCCGGTCCAAACATTTGACTACTCGTGAGTACGGTCGGCTACCGAAAACTCGAAACGTCTCTCGGTCTTCTGTGGACTGTGCTCCATTTTACGGCGAGATTTTGACCAACAGGAAAAGTGCAAAAGCACTGTGGACCAATAATGACAAAATAATATATAATGCAGAGAATAAAAGCAAAGCAGTCTGGGATGTTATAAAAAAGGAAACGGGGAGAGGCAAACAAACGCAGAATAACATACTGCTAAGGGAGGGGGATAAGGTAATAAATGATCCACAACACTTAGCAAACTATGTAAACGAGCATTTTTCAAGTATTGCAGAGAAGTTACAGCAAAAATTCCCCAAAACAAATATAACACCTGCAAAAATTGTTGCACTAGATACAATGATGTTACTTCCAACCACAGAGAATGAAGTCAATAAAACTGTTCAAAAGCTAAAAAATAAAAAGTCAGAAGGCTTAGATGATGTACCAATGTGTGTACTGAAACAATGCATAGGGATTATACAAGGCCCATTAACAAATATAATAAATGAATCCTTCACATCAGGGACATTTCCAGAGCAGCTAAAACAGGCAAGAGTTGTACCTTTGCTTAAGAAAGGTAATGCAGAAGACATAGAAAATTACCGACCCATTTCCCTGCTGTCAGCATTCTCAAAAATAATAGAAGCAATTATGAAAGACAGATTAATGAATTATCTGAATAAATACAATCTTTTAAGCAAATCACAGTTTGGTTTTCGAAGTGGCAAAAATACGTAGTCAGCCATAGTAGAATTCACAAAAGTTGTACTTAATGCTCTTGATAAAGATGAGTGTGTCACAGGCATATTTTTGGATCTTTCTAAGGCTTTTGATACAGTCGACCACAAGATTCTATTAAATAAATTAGAAGCATTAGGAATAAGAGGGGTAGCTAATGACTGGTTTCGATCACACCTAACAGATAGGGTACAAAGAGTAGAGATAACACATACTTCAAATAGATCTAAACATTTAGTAAAATACTTATCAGAACCAAAACATATTAATATAGGGGTTCCACAAGGTAGCATATTAGGACCAATACTATTCCTGATATACATCAATGACTTTCCCAGTAGTGTTACTCATGGTGAGAAAATTCTCTTCGCTGATGACAGCAATATTATAGTCACTGAGAGAACAAGAGAACTCCTTACCGAGAAAGCAAATGAAACTCTCAAGGAAGTTTACGATTGGTCAATAAGCAACAAATTGACATTAAACATAAAGAAAACTAATGCCATGAACTTCAGTTTGAAGAGGAAAAATGACAATGTTAAATTAAATGTAGATGGCACCTCTATAGACTGTGTAACAAATGCAAAATTTCTAGGAATGAATATTGACTCTCAGCTGAAGCGGTGTGAACACACAAAGGTACTTGCAAACAGAATGTCATCAGCATGTTATGCCCTTAGAATTCTATCGTCTGTGTGTAACATGCAGTGTCTTTTAGTTACATATTATTCATATGTACACTCAATTCTTAGCTATGGCATTCTTTTTTGGGGAACAAATCCACAAAATATGAACACAATTTTCAAACTCCAGAAAAGAGCCATAAGAATAATAACCAGAAATAGTAGTCGAGCTCATTGTAAAGATCTGTTCAAAACACTGGGAATTTTAACTGCTCCATGTGAACACATTTACCAGTCAGTTGTACACATCAAAAGTAACATTGGCAATTACTGCACAAACAGCTCTGTCCATGACCATGCAACAAGAGATAGACTCAACTTACATTTACCAAGAAAAAATAAACATAAAACTCAAAACAGCATTTTCTACCAAGGAATAAAACTGTACAATAAATTACCAAAAGAGATTAAAGAAATTTCAAAAATACACTTATTTAAGAAGGCAGCTAAAAAGTACCTGTTATGCAATACATTTTATACATTGAAGGATTACTTAGATAAAGCAGAGTAGGGGTTTGATAAAAAAATGTTATACAAACAAATAATAATAATAATGATGATTATAAAACATCCAATATTCCACATAACACCTTCACTTTATTATTTTTCTTCTTTTTTCCTTTCTAGAGACACTCTCTCCTCAAGCTATGCATAGCACAATACTAACACCTCTTCCTCTTTCTGAGCTCAACATCTCACTCATTATGAAGGGATGCTGACTCAGTTTTTCAGGATAGCAAATGGGAACTTGCAGTACAGAAAATGGCCCAAGGATCACCTGTGTGTGTGTGTGTGTGTGTGTGTGTGTGTGTGTGTGTGTGTGTGTATGTAGTGAGTGAAGTGTTATGAAACAATGTGTGTATAGTGTGTGCAGTGACATAGTGAAATATGAGTGAATAGTGTGGCATTACATTATTTAATGAGTTATTTGTAAATAAATTATTGTATACCAGGAGTAAAATCTAATGATTGTCTCTAACTAGAAGTCTGTAAATATATGTGTATACGAATTAGCTTATTGTAAATTGATCTAAGCTTGTAAATACTTTGACATGTCCTATATCCTTGTAAAAAGAGATCTACGGATGAATAAAACTACTACTGCTACTACATATCAAGGTTTCTATCCAGAACACCGTCCTGCCAAAAACAAAGTGTCGCCTTTGGATGTCAAGGAAGTCTTAGAGTCCTTCCCTACTACTAAAAGGCAGTGCACTACTCTCTAGTTGTGCCATCACGTTGAAGCACTCCATTCCTGCACCTTTGCACCCATGGCACTAGTCTCACACCTGAGGGCTTCTGGAATGAGAAAGCGGCTCACGAAGCTAACACAATGTTTTGTGAGTCTCATGTTTTCGATAGCAGCTGGTGGCTGTTTCCAGAGCCGATCTACAAAAAAAAAAAAAAAAAAAAATGTTGGAATAGCCCCCAGCCTTCTTCTTGTAGCAGAACCAGAAGTTGTAAATACGGACAATGCCTAGTAACTCCTGGGCACCTCAGAAGCTCTAGTGCCTCGAATTCACTGGCAGCCCCTCTGGTCTCCCCACATAGTGCCGCTCTTGTCAAATATTTCCTGTTTCCCAAGACTCAGCTACACTGAAGTGTGTCTTCTCATAATGTAAAAACAAAAAAGAAAATGAAAATCACTCCTTCACCATGTCAGAAGAAAGAATATTTACATAGGTCACCTCCGCACAATAAACTCTGTTTCGGTGCAGGTAGTAGCGGCTTAAATCAAAACTGGTTTAGCTTCCCCAGGTCACCCTACTAACAGTCACTGTGGAACTGCTCATTAATGAAGTACTCTTTGCAGTCCCTGTCTTCCTCCTTCTCTAATTTAAGGAATCGATAGCAGAACAAAAATTTAAAAAAAGCATGCAAGTTTACCTGCCAAATTTGAAGCTATCTGCATCCCCAGTCACAAGTACTTAAGAGAAATATTAATTTACATGGCAGAACCACTATCTCCATTTAGTAATCTCTTTTCGAAACACAATCCATGTCGTGAACTGCTTTTCCAAGTTCTTTGCTGTCTTTGGCAACAAAGTTACCGGCAAACCTCAAGGTCTCTTTTTCTTCTTCCTGTGCCTTAACTTAGTTTCCAAACGTCACCATAGTTCCCTTTATTACGTATGGATTGAGGAACTGCAGCCCCATCTCACTCTTTCCTCAACTATGGCATCCCTTTGCTATCAATCGACTGTTACAAATGCAGTTCGATTTCTGTGCAAATAGTTAATAACCTTTCGCACGTTGTCTTTTATCCCTGCCACTATCAAAATTTCCACTGCCAAAATCTCAAATATTGCATTCTAGTCAAAACTGTCAAAAGTTTTCTATAAATCTACAGATGTTATAAGCACAGGTTTAGTTTTTCTTTAAGCTTGCTTCTAGAGTAAGTTTAGGCCAGTATAGCCCCTCAAATTCCTACACTTCTTTGGGACCAAAGCTGATTTTTCATGAAGTCGTTCTGCCAGCTTTTCTGTTTTCCTCTCGATAATTAGAGCTAGTCGTTTGCAAGTATGTCTTATTGAATTGATCTTTCTGTAATATTAAAACTTCTCAGTATCTCCCTTCTTTGAAAATGGAACTATTACATAACTCTGAATGTCTGGGGATATTTTAGCTGTCTCATACACACTGCACACCAAATATAACGGTTCTATTACGGCTAACTCTCACGAGAATGTCAAAAGCTTGGAGGGAACCTCATGTACGGTAAAGTCCTTGTTTCGACTTGGCTTTTACTGCTCTGTCGAAATCTTCTCGCAGTATCATATCTCTTGAGTCATCCTCATCTACTTCTCTTTCCGTACTATTTCTTCCACGATAAATTTTGTTATATATAACTCCTCTGTATTCAGGCCTTCAAATTTGCCTTCTATGATTAGTGGTTGCTTGCCATTTGAGCTCCTAATCTAATACAGGTGTTTCCTTTTCCTCCAAATGTCTCTTCAATTTCCGTAAATGTAATATCTACCTTCCCCTAGTAATGCGTGTCTCTACATCCTTGCATTTCTCGTCTCGTTATTCCAGCTTTGTCATTTTACACTTGCTCCCCATTTCATTTCTTAGATGTCTATACTTCTTTTAACCTAGTTCATTTGTTCAGCTGTCGTTAATTGGACTCTAAAGCTCTTGTCCGATCCAAGGATTTCTAGTGGACGTTATCTCTTTCCCTGTTTCATCGTCTACTGCCTTCACTATTTCATGTATCATGGCTACCTGAACATCTCCTATGCCTTCCTTATCCTCATTTCGCCGGCCAGAGTGGCCGAGCGGTTCTAGGCGTTACAGTCTGGAACCGCTCGACCGCTACGGTCGCAGGTTCGAATCCTGCCTCGGGCATGGATGTGTGTGATGTCCTTAGGTTAGTTAGGTTTAATTAGTTCTAAGTTCTAGGGGACTGATGACCTCAAATGTTAAGGCCCATAGTGCTCAGAGCCATTTGAACCATTTTTATCCTCATTTCAGTCACCCGTTGCGTCATTCTTCCTCTAAAATTTTCAACAATCTCTCGTTCTTTCAAGACCCCATATTCTCAGTTTCGTGCTATTGTTAATTTCTTCACTCCTAATCTGCTGCTTATAACTTACGTCCAGAGGTCACATCTGCCCCTGGAAATATCCTTTCCGATTAAAATTTTCTTTGTGAGTCTCTGTCTTATAATTATGTAATCTATTTAAACTCAACTGTGCACGATCTCCTTTTCGATTCTTAAACCGAGTGTTAAATCACCTACTGTGCAAAATTCTACTAGGCGGCCGCCTCTTTCACCCCTTTTCCACAGTCCATGGGCTCCTACAGTGAAACATGGGCTGTGGGAAACCGAAACCGAAATCGGAATAGAAGCATCTGAGACGTTGTTCTACAGAAGAACCTTGAAAATTAGGCGAACTAATAAGGTAAGGAATGAGAAGGTTCTCTGCAGAACCGGCGAGGAAAGGTATATGTGGAAAATCGACATGAGGGAGGGACAAAATGGTAGGACTTTTGTTAAGACACCAGGGAATAACTTCCATGGTACTAGTGCCAACTATATAGAGTGTAAAAAACTGTAGGGGAAGCAGAGATTATAATACATCCAGCAAATAATTGAGGACATACGTTGCAAGTGCTACTCTGACATGAAACGGCAGGAACAGCACAGGAGAAGGATTCGTGGTGGGCTGCATCAAACCATTTAGAAGGCTGTTGACGCAAGGAAAAGACTGTGGCACTTGGACGTAAGTCCTGTTCTTCCCACCGCATTTCACTAATTGCTGCTATATTTAAATTTCCACTACCCATTTCCCTTTTTGAATTCTCTAGCCAACCCAGGGATCTAACATGTTATTTCTGTTTTTCCAGATGACAACCTCCTGAATAGTCCCCCCGCTGGAGATCAGAATGGGGGAGCAGTAAATCCGCCGAATAGTTTACCAAAGAGGATGTTGTAAACTCTAGAGTAGAGCAACATCTCTCGGGAAATAGTTAACAAGAGGTCTAAATTATTTCTCTCACGAGTTCTTCGAGGCAGTTGTGAGGCAATGCTTTCAAAATAATTTCATAAAGCCGCTTGTCGTTATTACCGACAACTTGTGTACAGTTTAACGGTATACACTGGGTGGGCTAAGGCACTGCTACAACCGTATGCTCAGGGTATTTCTGTGATCTCGAGTTTAGTCTGTCTTTCAATGTATATGTAACCTTTGTGACTTAATTTGGTGGCTGGTAGAAAGATCCTATTATCACTCAGGTAGGAACTGTCCACATACTCTATCTTTTGATCAAACCATTGAAAGAGGAGACACCCAAAGCTAGTTACTACTACAGACACTTTGGTAAAACGTAACAGAACAAATAAACTAGGTACACCACATTTCGCGGCCATCGTGGTCTCCCAGAAAGGCCTTACGATTTTATGTTGATTGAAGGCAAATATTTCGCTGACTATTCGCATTTCATGACGTTATCGAACACTAATGCGACCTTTCACACACTTCCTCAGTTTCTCTCCTTTCCGCTTGAAAATGTTATATAGACAGTACAGCAACGTGTCTGATGCAAGTGGCTGATAAGAAATATCTATGCTTCAGGCTGGTAAAGCAGTCTCCTGAATTTTTAAGAGAGTCTGTATCCCAGTTTCAGCGTCTACCGGAACG